>NC_134500.1:8868315-8928315 GCF_040206685.1 Ascaphus truei
CCCGCTGTCCTACTGCCGCCCTGTCCTACTGCCGCCCTGTCCTTACTGCCGCCCTGTCCTACTGCCGCCCTGTCTAGCGCCTGTCTACTGCCGCCCTGTCCTACTGCCGCCTGTCCTACTGCCGCCCTGTCTCTTACTGCCGCCCTGTCCTACTGCCGCCCTGTGTCCTACTGCCGCCCTGTCTACTGCCGCCCTGTCCTACTGCCGCCCTGTCCTACTGCCGCCGCTGTCCTACTGCCGCCGCTGTCTTACTGCCGCCCTGTCCTACTGGCCGCCCTGTCTTACTGCCGCCCTGTCCTACTGCGCCCTGTCTCTACTGCGCCGCTGTCTTACTGCCGCCCTGTGCTTACTGCGCGCCCTGTCCTACTGCCGCCCTGTCTTACTGCGCTGTCACTGCGCCTGTCTACTGCCGCCCTGTCCTACTGCGCCCTGTCTACTGCCGCCCTGTCCTACTGCCGCCGCTGTCCTACTGCCTGGCCCTGTCCTACTGCCGCCTGTGTCTACTGCCGCCCTGTCCTACTGCCGCCCTGTCTTACTGCCGCCCTGTCTTACTGCCGCCTGTCTACTGCCGCCCTGTCTTACTGTCCTGCCTGTCCTACTGCCGCCCTGTCCTTACTGCCGCCCTGTCCTACTGCCGCCCTGTCGTACTGCCGCCTGTCCTACTGCCGCCTGTCTTACTGCGCTGTCTACTGCCCTGTCTACTGCCGCCCTGTCTTACTGCCGCCCTGTCCTACTGCCGCCCTGTCTTACTGCCGCCCTGTCTTACTGCCGCCCTGTCCTACTGCCGCCCTGTCTACTGCCGCCCTGTCCTACTGCCGCCCTGTCCTACTGCCGCCCTGTGTACTGCCCTGTCCTACTGCCGCCTGTCTTACTGCCGCCCTGTCTACTGCCGCCCTGTCCTACTGCCGCCCTGTCCTACTGCGCCCTGTCTTACTGCCGCCCTGTCTTACTGCCGCCTGTCTTACTGCCGCCCTGTCTTACTGCCGCCCTGTCTTACTGCCGCCCTGTCTACTGCCGCCCTGTCTTACTGCCGCCCTGTCCTACTGCCGCCGCTGTCCTACTGCGCCCTGTCCTACTGCCGCCCTGTCTTACTGCCGCCCTGTCTACTGCCGCCCTGTCCTACTGCCGCCCTGTCTTACTTCCGCCCTGTCCTACTGCCACCTGTCCTACTGCCGCCTGTCTACTGCCGCCCTGTCTTACTGCCGCCCTGTCTTACTGCCGCCCTGTCTACTGCGCTGTCTACTGCCGCCTGTCCTTACTGCCGCCCTGTCTTACTGCCGCCCTGTCTTACTTCCGCGCTGTCTACTGCCACCTGTCCTACTGCCGCCTGTCTTACTGCCGCCCTGTCCTACTGCCGCCCTGTCCTACTGCCGCCCTGTCCTACTGCCGCCCTGTCTACTGCCGCCTGTCTTACTGCCGCCCTGTCTTACTGCCGCCCTGTCCTACTGCCGCGCTGTCCTACTGCCGCCCTGTCCTACTGCCGCCTGTCTTACTGCCGCCCTGTCCTACTGCCGCGCTGTCCTACTGCCGCCCTGTCCTACTGCCGCGCTGTCCTACTGCCGCCCTGTCCTACTGCCGCCCTGTCCTACTGCCGCCCTGTCCTACTGCCGCCCTGTCCTACTGCCGCGCTGTCTTACTGCCGCGCTGTCCTTCTGCCGCGCTGTCCTACTGCCGCGCTGTCCTACTGCCGCGCTGTCCTACTGCCGCCCTGTCCTACTGCCGCCCTGTCCTACTGCCGCCCTGTCCTACTGCCGCGCTGTCTTACTGCCGCCCTGTCCTACTGCCGCGCTGTCCTTCTGCCGCGCTGTCCTACTGCCGCGCTGTCCTACTGCCGCGCTGTCCTACTGCCGCCCTGTCCTACTGCCGCCCTGTCTTACTGCCGCCCTGTCCTACTGCCGCCCTGTCTTACTGCCGCCCTGTCCTACTGCCGCGCTGTCTTACTGCCGCCCTGTCCTACTGCCGCGCTGTCCTTCTGCCGCGCTGTCCTACTGCCGCGCTGTCCTACTGCCGCGCTGTCCTACTGCCGCCCTGTCCTACTGCCGCCCTGTCCTACTGCCGCCCTGTCCTACTGCCGCCCTGTCCTACTGCCGCGCTGTCCTACTGCCGCGCTGTCCTACTGCCGCCCTGTCCTACTGCCGCCCTGTCCTACTGCCGCGCTGTCCTACTGCCGCGCTGTCCTACTGCCGCCCTGTCCTACTGCGCTGTCTTACTGCGCCGCGCTGTCTTACTGCCGCCCTGTCCTACTGCCGGCGCTGTCCTACTGCCGCCCTGTCCTACTGCCGCCCTGTCCTACTGCCGCGCTGTCTTACTGCCGCCCTGTCTTACTGCCGCCCTGTCCTACTGCCGCCCTGTCCCTACTGCCGCGCTGTCCTACTGCCGCCCTGTCTTACTGCCGCCCTGTCCTACTGCCGCGCGCTGTCCTACTGCCGCGCTGTCCTTACTGCCGCCCTGTCCTACAGCCGCCCTGTCCTACTGCCGCCCTGTCCTACGGCCGCCCTGTCCTAATGCCGCACTGCCGCCCTGTCCTACTGCCGCCCTGTCCTACTGCCGCCCTGTCCTACTGCCGCCCTGTCCTACTGCCGCCCTGTCTTACTGCCGCCCTGTCCTACTGCCGACCTGTCTTACTGCCGCCCTGTCCTACTGCCGGCCTTGTCCTACTGCCGCCCTGTCCTACTGCCGCCCTGTCTTACTGCCGCCCTGTCTTACTGCCGCCCTGTCCTACTGCCGCCCTGTCCTACTGCCGCCCCTGTCCTACTGCCGCCCTGTCCTACTGCCGCCCTGTCCTACTGCCGCGCACTGCCCCACTGCCACATTTGCCCCCACTGCCACATTGCCGCACTGTACCCCACTGCCGCACTGTACCCCACTGCCGCACTGTACCCCACTGCCGCACTGTACCCCACTGCCGCACTGTACCCCACTGCCGCATTACCGAGCCTGTGTTTGGAATTCGGCTGTGGAATGTTTATTTGAGGACAGGGAGATCTCATCCAAACATCCTGCTTTTATCCTGCTACTAACCCAAACTTCTGCACAGGGTGTGGTGAGCGTGTGTGTTACTGCGTGTGTGTGACTGTGTGCGACTGCGCGTGCGTGTGTGACTGCATGTGTGTGTTGTGTGTGATTGCGTGAGTGTGTCTGCCTGTGCATGTGACGTGTGACTGCCTGTGTGTGCATGTGTACCTGTTGCGTGTATGTGTGTGTGTATGTTTGTGTGTCTGCCGTGTGCATGTTTTTTGTAATAATTGTGTATTTTGTGCTTGCATTTTTGTCAGTGTGCCTGTATTGATGGGTATTTTGTATGTTTTACCTGGGTTTGTATCACTATTGGTCGGTTTATCCGTGTGCTGCGCAATTCTCTGTATTGATGATGTGTTTATATTTTTATAGGGTCCAATTTTACTAAGCAAAAGTAGTGCAATTCTGTGGCAAAAAAAATGTTCCAGGCGAATCCAACAAATTCCTATATCTTTCCGTGGCGTGTTTCCTGTAGTACACGACATCCATGTATTATTGTTAGCTGCTAGAATAGCACCACTTTTCCTTCATAAGAAGCGAAACTTTTATTTTAACGGTGATTTGAATCTTTTCTAAGGAGCCAATTACACTGATAAGTTGTTAATAAGAAGATCAGGTTTTTTTTTTGTGGCTGGTTAAGTGGAACTGCAGCTTTACATGAGATTGTGATTCTGCCGCTCGTATCCGACTCCCCGAATCCTTCAGGTGCAGGCGCCCGACATGCATCATACAGGGGGCCAGGGAGCGACAGCCTGCGGGGATTGGGTTAATGGAGCGATGCTCTGCTGCAATAAATCTAAACATGACTGGGGTGTAATGGTGTAGCCATCCCCAGCAGGGGAAGGTTTGTGCAGGTTTCGGGCTCCCCCAGTCCCTGGGTTTCCTCTCACACTGACCCTTCCTCTTGTCCTACTTTGCTCTCACTGGCCCCGCAGGACGCAGGACGCTGGCTGCTGAGGCAGCTTCCTGTGTGAGGGGCCCAGGGCAGGGTTATGAGGTCTGGCATTTTGCAGAAACCCTAATCATGCTCTGGTATGCTCTGCAGGGTTTTCTGCTTATTTCTCCGCCCACCCCCCCCCCCCCCACAACCCTGCCTCCCCCCTCACCCTGCCTCCCCCCTCTCCCTCCCTCCCCCCGCCCTGCTTCCCCCTCTCTCCCTCCCCCCCGCCCTGCTTCCCCCCTCTCTCCCCTCCCCCCCGCCCTGCTTCCCCCTCTCTCACCTCCCCCCCGCCCTGCTTCCCCCCTCTCTCCCTCCCCCCCGCCCTGCTTCCCCCTCTCTCCCTCCCCCCCCGCCCTGCTTCCCCCCTCTCTCCCTCCCCCCCGCCCTGCTTCCCCCCTCTCTCCCTCCCCCCCCCGCCCTGCTTCCCCCTCTCTGCTTCCCCCCTCTCCCCCCCCAACCTGCTTCCCCCTCTCCCCCCCCCTGCCCTGCTTCTCCTCTCCCCCACCCCGCCCTGCTTCCCCCTCTCCCCCCCCCGCCCTGCTTCCCCCTCTCCCCCCCTCCCCCCCGCCCTGCTTCCCCCCTCTCCCCCCCCCGCCCTGCTTCCCCCTCTCCCCCCCCCGCCCTGCTTCCCCCTCTCCCCCCCCCGCCCTGCTTCCCCCTCTCCCCCCCCCGCCCTGCTTCCCCCTCTCCCCCCCCGCCCTGCTTCCCCCTCTCCCCCCCGCCCTGCTTCCCCCTCTCTCCCCCCCGCCCTGCTTCCCCCTCTCCCCCCCCCCCGACCTGCTTCCCCCTCTCCCCCCCTGCCCTGCTTCTCCTCTCCCCCTCGCCCTGCTTCTCCTCTCCCCCCCGCCCTGATTCTCCTCTCCCCCCGCCCTGATTCCCCCCTCTCCCCCCTGCCCTGCTTCCCCCCTCTCCCCCCCGCCCTGCTTCCCCCCCTCTCCCCCCCGCCCTGCTTCCCCCCCTCTCCCCCCCGCCCTGCTTCCCCCCGCCCTGCTTCCCCCCTCTCCCCCCCCGCCCTGCTTCCCCCCCTCTCCCCCCCCGCCCTGCTTCCCCCCGCCCTGCTTCCCCCCTCTCCCCCCCCGCCCTGCTTCCCCCCGCCCCTGCTTCCCCCCCTCTCCCTCCCCCCCGCGTCCCCCCTCTCCCCCCCACCGCCTCCCTCTCCCCCCCACCGCCTCCCTCTCCCCCCCACCGCCCCCCCTCTCCCCCCCCGCCCCTGCTTCCCCCCTGCCCCCCCCGCCCTGCTTCCCCCCCGCCCTGCTTCCCCCCTCTCCCCCACCCCGCCCTGCTTCCCCCCCTCTCCCCCACCCGCCCTGCTTCCCCTCTCTCCCCCCCCCTGCCCCGCTTCCCCCTCTTTCCTCATGAGTGATCTAGATTTCCAGAGGGGACTGACCCAATTTTCACAGCGAGGAAATGAATGTGCCGGAGTATTGTTCTGTCACTTTGTCTCTGCAGCGGACGGGACCGACCCGATGGGCCACAGATCTGTCCCAGTGTCATTGCCTTGTTACCATAACATGACTCTATAACTACTCTGCCAAACTCCATTCCTCAGGGGCCACCAGTAGGTCAGGTTATCAGGATATCCCTGCTTCATCACAGGTGGCTCAGTCGTTGACTGAGCCACCTGTGCTGAAGCAGGGATATCCTGAAAACCTGATCTGTAGGTGGCCCTTGAGGACTGGAGTTGTCCTGCTCTAGAACCTGAAACACGGTTTATGATCGAGTCCAATAACCATTATTACTATTGTGCACGTAGAACGCCAACATGTCCCGCCGCGCCATACAAAGCCAGCGACAAAACAATGACACCTTGTGATACCGTTTCTTGTCCGAGGAGCTTACAATCTAAACAGTTTCTCTCTCTGCCTCTGTAGACACCAGCCCGTCTCCCAACTCCAGTAAGCAGAGCCACTGGTGCAGCGTGGCATACTGGGAGCACCGCACGCGCGTGGGGCGTCTCTACGCCGTGTGCCAGCCCTCCGTCAGCATCTTCTACGACCTACCTCAGGGCAGCGGCTTCTGCCTGGGCCAGCTGAGCCTGGAGAACCGCAGCGAGGCGGCGTCCAGAACCCGGGGCAAGATCGGGCTGGGGATTGTACTGAGTCACGAGGCGGACGGGGTGTGGGCATACAACCGCAGCGAGCACCCCATCTTCGTCAACTTCGCCCACGCTGGACGTGCCCGCCTGCCGCCCCCTCATCGTGCGCAAGGTCATGCCGGGGTTCTCCCTCAAAGTGTTTGACTATAAGAAGACGCGCGTCCCGGGACCCCCCGCCCCCGGCCCCTGAACACGCGGACGGACCCTACGACCCCCCACAGCGTGCGGATCAGCTTCGCCAAGGGCTGGGGTCCCTGCTACTCCCGCCAGGTCATCACCTCCTGTCCCTGCTGGCTGGAGGTCTTGCTGGGCAGGTAGTGACCGGTCTGTGGTTGGTACCTGCAGGACGAGGCGCGCACAGGTGTATACACAGGGAAGGATACCACTGCCGGCATAGAGGCATCACATGCTCTGCACATACTGATGGACACCCACCCACCTCCTGGTCAGGAAGGGAACCTCCTCCACTTGGGGTTCTTACACCCCGCAAGCTGGCTTGAAGGTAGGCAGTGGCTGCTGTTCACCCCCCTTCATGCATACACAGTGGGCACTGTGCAGGTCTCTTTGGCACAGAAAGAGTTCATGACATGCCACCGGGGTGCGGACACCAACGTCTTATTACCGGGACACATACCTCTTCCAGGTGTCATCTTAATAAAACCCCCGTCTGATGCAGGGAACTGGGGGGGCAGAGGGGTTAATCCTGCAAACCCGTCACACACATACTCTCCCGAATACCATGACCTAGATTTAATATAAAATGTTTATATATTATATGGAAAATATATATTATACCTGTAAATACGGAGTCCTTTTTACAACGTAATTATTTATGTATGGTGCAATGTCCATCATATGAACTAAGATGCAATAAAATGCACTTGCCTTTTCTCCCTCGTTCCATGCGCAGAATAAATGAGTACGCGAGACGGGATAAGCAGAGATAACCCGCGGGATTAGGGGGGCGTCCGGGTTTTTTTTTTGTATTTATTGTCTTTTTATTTTTAATGAAAAGCGAATGCTGGTTTCTTGGTGCCATGTCCCGGGCTGGCGAATGCCTCTGCTGTGTGTGACCTCTGACCTCCCGCTGACCAGTGGTGTCCCGTTCAGCACGCAGCCCTAATAACATACACTGGTGTCCATGTCACAGCTGAATGTTAAAAGGAGAACCATCTCTTGGGACCCACGGTGAAATACTGACCAGGGATGTTTGGGTCAAATCTCAAAGAATTTGTGGCATTAAAAAAAAAAAAAAAAAAATAGTACTTAAAGTTTGTATGGTTTCCATGGTAACGAAAAGGTTTGGCGTCCGCTAATGATCGTTAACTAATCACTCACATTAGAAGATTGGCGCATCATAATGTACAGAGGCCGCATGTACTTCGCAGGCTCTGTGTGTACAGAGGCCGCGCGTACCTCGCAGGCTCCGTGTGTACAGAGGCCCTCGCAGGGCCCTCGCAGGCTCCGTGTGTACAGAGGCCCTCGCAGGCTCCGTGTGTACAGAGGCCGCGCGTACCTCGCAGGCTCCGTGTGTACAGAGGCCCCGTGTACCTCGCAGGCTCCGTGTGTACAGAGGCCTCGTGTACCTCGCATGCTCCGTGTGTACAGAGGCCCCCGTGTACCTCGCAGGCTCCGTGTGTACAGAGGCCGCGTGTACCTCGCAGGCTCCGTGTGTACAGAGGCCGCGCGTACCTCGCAGGCTCCGTGTGTACAGGGGCCCGCGCGTACCTCGCAGGCTCCGTGTGTACAGGGGCCGCGCGTACCTCGCAGGCTCCGTGTGTACAGGGGCCGCGCGTACCTCGCAGGCTCCGTGTGTACAGAGGCCGCGGCGTACCTCGCAGGCTCCGTGTGTACAGAGGCCGCGCGTACCTCGCAGGCTCCGCGTGTACAGAGGCCGCGCGTACCTCGCAGGCTCCGCGTGTACAGAGGCCGCGCGTACCTCGCAGGCTCCGCGTGTACAGAGGCCGCGCGTACCTCGCAGGCTCCGCGTGTACAGAGGCCGCGCGTACCTCGCAGGCTCCGCGTGTACAGAGGCCGCACGTACCTCGCAGGCTCCGTGTGTACAGAGGCCGTGTGTACAGAGGCCCGCGTGTACCTCGCAGGCTCCGTGTGTACAGAGGACGCATATACCTCGCAGGCTCCGTGTGTACAGAGGCAGCGTGTACCTCGCAGGCTCCGTGTGTACAGAGGCAGCGTGTACCTCGCAGGCTCCGCGTGTACAGAGGCCGCACGTACCTCGCAGGCTCCGTGTGTACAGAGGCCGCACGTACCTCGCAGGCTCCGTGTGTACAGAGGCCGCGTGTACCTCGCAGGCTCCGTGTGTACAGAGGCCGCATGTACCTCGCAGGCTCCGTGTGTACAGAGGCCGCACGTACCTCGCAGGCTCCGTGTGTACAGAGGGCCGCGTGTACCTCGCAGGCTCCGTGTGTACAGAGGCCGCGTGTACCTCGCAGGCTCCGTGTGTACAGAGGCCGCGTGTACCTCGCAGGCTCCGTGTGTACAGAGGCCGCGTGTACCTCGCAGGCTCCGTGTGTACAGAGGCCGCGTGTACCTCGCAGGCTCCGTGTGTACAGAGGCCACACGTACCTCGCAGGCTCCGTGTGTACAGAGGCCGCACGTACCTCGCAGGCTCCGTGTGTACAGAGGCCGCACGTACCTTCGCAGGCTCCGTGTGTACAGAGGCCGCACATACCTCGCCCTCGCAGGCTCCGTGTGTACAGAGGCCGCGTGTACCTCGCAGGCTCCGTGTGTACAGAGGCCGCACGTACCTCGCAGGCTCCGTGTGTACAGAGGCCGCGTGTACCTCGCAGGCTCCGTGTGTACAGGGGCCAAACGTACCTCGCAGGCTCCGTGTGTACAGAGGCCGCGCGTACCTCGCAGGCTCCGTGTGTACAGAGGCCGCACGTACCTCGCAGGCTCCGTGTGTACAGAGACCGCGCGTACCTCGCAGGCTCCGTGTGTACAGAGGCCGCATATTGCACAAAAGATGGAGGCACACAACCATGGCGTAAAGTCTCACCAATCCTTTTTTCGCACTTTAGCTGTGCCGCCATCTTTTGTGTTATATACTGTGTCTGTGCCCTCGGTTGGAACATTGGGGCTTTGATGAGTGAGGCCGAGTTCAGGGTGGCTGCTACGCGGCGTGCGCACGTCCGTCGCAAGTTCGGGTTGTTCGGTGGGAATGGTCAAACTGAAAACACCACCGGCGGCAAAGTGCAGCGTTGACGCTGCTACATTTTGCCGCTACAACCCGAAATGATATTTGGGGCAGCAGTCGCGTCACGTGAGCTGGTTCAGCGAACCAGCTGCGTGACACTTTTGCCGCGACCCAACTCCTGCACCCTGGGCACAGATCGACGGGCTGCAGGAGCACGCGGAGGAGGCGCGCACGGACGCAAGCGTCCGTAGCAGCCACCCTGAACGTGGCCTCAGTCTGCACCAGGACTTTGATACTGTTTCTCTTTTTGGCACCAAAAACATAGATTGTAAGCTCTACGGGCAGGGACTGTGTCTGCACAAATCCTATCTACAGCGCTACATACACTGTCAGCGCTATACAATATTTGCATCTTTCTAATCCAGATTACTGTAACGTTAAATGAATATTTTGCTCTGCCCCGTTAATAAGACTTCAGCCCGGTGAGGTTTGAAAACTTCTCGTGTTCAAGGAAAAGAATCTAGTTCGCTCCAGATGGTACACAACCCAATTTCAAGAAGCGTGCGGCGCTGTGTTCTGGAACGCGCGACCCACGCAGTCTTCCGCGAGGGGCTACACCGCAGGAGAGGACACGGGAAACGGTTCCACATCAAGCCCCGAAAAGAAATACTTCTGTGACACGAAAATTACACGAGGACGGAAAAGTTATTGTGATCTTTAAATGTAAGTATGTCTCTGGGATCTGCGCGTCAAGGCAAAAGTGGCGCCATTCTCCCGTCAAACTGCACCAGCTGGACCAAAGAACCAGCAGATTGGGGTTTTTTCCATCGAAATCCAATTCTTTGATGCACGTGGGGTGGGGCACGTTTTCATTGCCCGGAGCTGCGCACGTTTTGCCATGATACATAGGGGGAGACTCGCTAAACCCCCACGCGGACCATTGCGCTGCCCTTTCGCGCTGATAACACCAATGTATCCCTTATCTGGGTGTTGGTGCCCGTTCCCCCCGTCAGACCGGACAGTCCCACGGAGCGAGGAATAGTGCAAGGCAGCGATTCCTCTTGAAGTCTTTTGGATACAAAATGCATTTATTTCGTTTGCCTTTTTTTTTTGGTGCATTTTGTGCGGTTTTCCACTTTTGGAGAAACCTCGATGTGAAAGCTATCGAATAGGATTTCCTTAAAAACAGCCGTTTCTCACCGCTGCGCTCTAACTCAGCCCTGATCACCGACTCGTTGGAATCGCTGCAGTTGGGTCTGTCGCCCTAAACGGCTCCTCTAACCAGCGACACAATCTGTGTGTGTTTTGTAGGCTTTGCCAGTTGTGCTGTCGTATTGCCTCCTTTCGTCATCTGAAATGAAAATGGGATATAAGGTGTTACATGTGTGAGCGCTTTCACATTACTATAGCATGTTAATATGATGCGAAGCAGCATTGCACAATTAAATGAAAACGGAGTAAAGAGATTACACAATAAACCCCAGCCATCGCAAGGATCTGATTACACTTTATTTGGGGAAATTACAGCCTTTCTTGGAAGGGGAGAGACTCCGTCCAACAGCAAACAGTGTGGTACAATGGGGGGTACAGTACAGAGCGCTCTCTCTATTACATAAACAGTTACATCCCAATAAGGCCAGGCACGCGAGACGTACAGAAGGTAACGCGGGCTTACAACAGATATGTAAAATCATGTGTGAGCGAGAGAACATGGCTGTGTTAAAGGGGGAGGAGCCACGTCACGGACTGTTTTGCAGTTTTATTGGGGGACGAGGTGCGTCTCTGACATCCATGTCACAGGTATATATATTAATATATATATATATCTCACATGCAACAAGTATGGTGCGGAGTCCCCTGGGCGGTAAGGGGTTCACGTTTAGCAGCGTTGACATATATAGCATGGAAAGTCTGACTTCAGGGGGTTTCCCACTCCAAAGACTAGCACATATGAGATTTTTCTCAGTAAGTTTTCTTCCTGGACTCTTGAGTTCCATTCCTCTACTCAATGTGATGGGGAGAGGGAGGGGGGAGAGGGAAAAGGGGTGGGACAGCGGGGAGGGAGAAGATGGGGAGAGGAAGAAAGGAAAAAGAGGGGAGAGAGGAAGAGAAGAAGGGGAAGGGAAAAGGGAGGGGGTAAAGGAAGAAGGGAGGGGGGTAAAGGGAGAGTGAGGGGGTAAAGGAAGAAGGAGAGGGGGAGAGGGAGGGGGGGAGAGGGAGGGGGGGTAAAGGAAGAGGGAGGGGGGGTAAAGGAAGAGGGAGGGGGGGGGTAAAGGAAGAGGGAGGGGGGGGTAAAGGAAGAGGGAGGGGGGGTAAAGGGAGAGGAGGGGGGTAAAGGGAGAGGGAGGGGGGGCTTTGCTTTGCTCTGTGCTGGGTCTGAGCTGCCTGGAATTCTTTGGGAAACATGACTCAGAAGCTGTTAACCCTTCTCTGTCAGGAAGACCTGTTAACCCTTCTCTGTCAGGAAGACCAGTTAACCCTTCTCTGTCAGGAAGACCTGTTAACCCTTCTCTGTCAGGAAGACCTGTTAACCCTTCTCTGTCAGGAAGACCTGTTAACCCTTCTCTGTCAGGAAGACCTGTTAACCCTTCTCTGTCAGGAAGACCTGTTAACCCTTCTCTGTCAGGAAGACCAGTTAACCCTTCTCTGTCAGGAAGACCGACCACAATACAGCAAAGTGGTTCAATGTATTAGTAAAATGTGACGCAATAAGTGCAGGGGCTCGGACTGTGGGTTCCGCGGAGTTTCCTCCCCCCCAATGTTTGCTGTGCCGATCCCTATGTTGTATCTGCAGATGGGACAGTCGGCTATTGTGTTTCTTATCACAGTGTAACCCCTTCGTTGCCAGAACCGCCAGCAAAGAGGTGACGTTACCTTAAGCTGCAATGCTGCGCTTGTTTTCTCCTTGTCTGCACTCTCATCTCTGCCACAGGAACCTCAGGAGTGTGGTTACCCAGGGTGAGGAGGGAGCCGGTGCAGGAGCTTGCGGCCTCCGAGTATAAAGTAGAAACTGTTGGGTCCGGTTCTGGAAACGTCAGGCTTGCAGCCGAGGTTCTCCTCTCTCTGCGGCCCTGGTACCGGCCCAGGTGTGGCCCAGGTATACAGCTGCACATCTGTCTGCTGAGCCCCAGGTGTGCAAACATCTGCACGCAGCAGCGGCCACACACCTGTCCCACGCTGTCTGCTGCGGGCGTGGCCCCTCTCCTGGGGAGCACGGCGAGACGGGCACCGGATAAGTAATAATAATGATCGCATGCTCTTCTACAGCTGCTAGCTTTACAGAGACATTTTGCAGACACAGTCCCTGCCCCGCAGAGCTTACAATCTATGATTTTGGTGCCTGAGGCACAGGGAGATAAAGTGACTTGCCCAAGGTCACAAGGAGCCGACACCGGGCATTAAACCAGGCTCCCTGCTCCGCACTCCGTGCCAGTCTGTGTCTGTACTCGCTGAGCCGCTCCTTTCATTGAAACAAACCGGAAAGTGATGCAGATTTGATTTCCACGCGTGGGTTGTGGCAGCAGCGGAGGAGCCCGGGGCCACGGAATGGGCGGCTGTCGTGTGCTCTTCTAACGGTATCTCGGAGAAGCATTTAATAAAGTCTTCCGCCTGCAAAACTAGTGACACACACGACACTGCAAACAGCAGGTGTATTCCTCGTGGGGCTTCCGCCGTCTCTCCCACATTATCTTACTCCTGTTAGAGCAGAAGAAATCGCTGATAAAGTGAGGAGGAGACACAGGGCTATTATTCTGATTATTATTAGGGGGGGGGGGAGGGTGAGGAGGAGACACAGGGCTATTATTCTGATTATTTGTGGGGGGGGGGGGTGAGGAGGAGACAGCTATTATTATTAGGTGGGGGGTAAGGAGGAGACACATGGCTATTATTCTGATTATTATTAGGTGGGGGGGGGGGGGGTGAGGAGGAGACAGCTATTATTATTAGGTGGGGGGTAAGGAGGAGACACATGGCTATTATTCTGATTATTATTAGGTGGGGGGGGGTGAGGAGGAGACAGCTATTATTATTAGGTGGGGGGTAAGGAGGAGACACATGGCTATTATTCTGATTATTATTAGGTGGGGGTGAGGAGGAGACACAGGGCTATTATTCTGATTATTATTAGGTGGGGGGGGGGGGTGAGGAGGACACAGCTATTATTATTAGGTGGGGGGTAAGGAGGAGACAGGGCTATTATTATTATTGGGTATGGGGGTGAGGAGGAGACGGCTATTATTATTATTAGGTGGGGGGGGGGGAGGAGACAGGGCTATTATTATTATTATTGGGTGAGGGGGGGGAGGAGGAGACAGGGCTATTATTATTATTAGGTGGGGGGGGAGGAGGAGACAGGGCTATTATTATTATTGGGTGAGGGGGTGAGGGAGGGGGTTGTCCTGTGAGTAAAACCTTTTTTGAAGCGCATGTTAATAAAAGTAACATTTGTTCTGATTCCTCACAGATTAGAAGGGATTTTTTAGTTGTCTCTGAGCTGTGACATCATCCGCAGTGTCTGAACTGTGACGTCATCCACAGTGTCTGAGCTGTGACATCATCCGCAGTGTCTGAACTGTGACGTCATCCACAGTGTCTGAGCTGTGACATCATCCGCAGTGTCTGAACTGTGACGTCATCCACAGTGTCTGAGCTGTGACGTCATCCGCAGTATCTGAGCTGTGACATCATCCGCAGTGTCTGAACTGTGACGTCATTCGCAGTGTCTGAACTGTGACGTCATTCGCAGCGTCTGAAATGTGACGTCATCCGCAGACAAGGCCGTCTGAGCTGTGACATCATCCGTAGACAAGGCCATCTGAAATGTGACGTCATCCACAGACAAGGCCGTCTGAGCTGTGACATCATCCGTAGACAAGGCCATCTGAGCTGTGACATCATCCGTAGACAAGGCCGTCTGAGCTGTGACATCATCCGTAGACAAGGCCGTCTGAAATGTGACGTCATCCGCAGACAAGGCCGTCTGAGCTGTGACATCATCCGTAGACAAGGCCGTCTGAAATGTGACGTCATCCACAGACAAGGCCGTCTGAGTTGTGATGTCATCTGCAGACAGGCGGACGCAGACTGACAAGGGCCCTAAATTAAGACATGACCTACCCACTTAACCCTTTCACTGCCAGAGCAGCTGCCTGTGCAATACACAGGGCACATAGTGTACAACACGTGCAATACACAGGGCACATAGTGTACAACACGTGCAATACACAGGGCACATAGTGTACAACACGTGCAATACACAGGGCACATAGTGTACAACACGTGCAATACACAGGGCACATAGTGTACAACACGTGCAATACACAGAGCACATAGTGTATAACACGTGCAATACACAGAGCACATAATGTACAACACGTGCAATACACAGGGCACATAGTGTACAACACGTGCAATACACAGAGCACATAGTGTACAACACGTGCAATACACAGGGCACATAGTGTACAACACGTGCAATACACAGAGCACATAGTGTACAACACGTGCAATACACAGAGCACATAGTGTACAACACGTGCAATACACAGGGCACATAGTGTACAACACGTGCAATACACAGGGCACATAGTGTACAACACGTGCAATACACAGAGCACATAGTGTACAACACGTGCAATACACAGAGCACATAGTGTACAACACGTGCAATACACAGAGCACATAGTGTACAACACGTGCCCTCGGCCGGGGCCACTGCGGCAGGAAAATGGCTTTACACCAATAACTCCCCAGAATAAAACGGTGCAGCCAGTGAGAAATAAAAGGGATGAGCGGAAGTAATGATCTGCTACTCAAAAAAGACCCAACTGGTACAGCGCTGTGTACATTAGCGGTGCTATAAAAATAACTCTGTGCCCAGGACATAAGTGAAAACGCGCGGTAACTCTCAATGTATTACTTCCTGGTAACACATTCTATAAATAAATAAATAAATATACGTGTTTCGCTGAATAAGTGAATAACGGAGTAAACAGCCACTGACTGTATGCTATTTAGGTCAGACTGCCTCCTGGTGGCGAGAATGAAAATAGCAGGTCTGCTTCCTTAGGCATATACTGTAATATAGTGCCTGCGCGTGAGTTATAATTGGCTGTGTTAGCCAGACGTTTCTATACGAGGGACGCGCGCGCGGCTGTGAGCGGTGGTGCGGCAGACCAGGGAAAATGCAAACAAATTGTATTTTCGCGCTGCTGCCACGCCGCGAACCAATCACAGCGCGGCCTAACGCTGTGACGTCAGCCACGGCCCGCTTGCACCCTAACAACTAAACGTGCACGCCACGTGCACACGCAATGCCGGGTGCACGCCCGTGCGCACACCAGCGCCTACTTTATAACAAGCCTTAGGCTGCACTTATAGTGCTGGCGACGCGACGTCGCTTCAAAACAATTGTATTGGCGCTACCAATCCTAAAACTGCCTATAAGCCAATCACAGAGCCTCTCTGCCGCCCCCGCCAATCACACAGCCCTCTGCCGCCCCCCGCCAATCACAGAGCCCTCTGTCGCCCTCCGCCAATCACACAGCCCTCTGCCGCCCCCCGTCAATCACACAGCCCTCTGCCACCCCCCGCCAATCACAGAGCCCCTCTGCCGCCCCCCGCCAATCACACAGCCCTCTGCCGCCCCCGCCAATCACAGAGCCCCTCTGCCGCCCCCCCCAATCACACAGCCCTCTGCCGCCCTCCGCCAATCACACAGCCCTCTGCCATCCCCCGCCAATCACACAGCCCTCTGCCGCCCCCCGCCAATCACACAGCCCTCTGCCATCCCCCGCCAATCACACAGCCTCTCTGCCGCCCCCGCCAATCACACAGCCCTCTGCCGCCCCCCGCCAATCACACAGCCCTCTGCCGCCCCCCCCAATCACACAGCCCTCTGCCGCCCCCCGCCAATCACACAGCCCTCTGCCGCCCTCCGCCAATCACACAGCCCTCTGCCGCCCCCCCCAATCACACAGCCCTCTGCCGCCCCCCGCCAATCACACAGCCCTCTGCCGCCCTCCGCCAATCACAGAGCCCCTCTGCCGCCAACCCCGCCAATCACAGAGCCCCTCTGCCGCCCCCGCCAATCACACAGCCCTCTGCCGCCCCCCGCCAATCACACAGCCCTCTGCCGCCCCTCGCCAATCACACAGCCCCTCTGCCGCCCCTCGCCAATCACACAGCCCTCTGCCGCCCCTCGCCAATCACACAGCCCCTCTGCCGCCCCTCGCCAATCACACAGCCCTCTGCCGCCCCCCGCCAATCACACAGCCCTCTGCCGCCCCTCGCCAATCACACAGCCCCTCTGCCGCCCCTCGCCAATCACACAGCCCTCTGCCACCCCCCGCCAACCACACAGCCCTCTGCCGCCCTCCCCAATCACAGAGCCCCTCTGCCGCCCCCCCCCAATCACACAGCCCCTCTGCCATCCCCCTTGCTGACTCACTTTCCCTTGTAGCCAGTGACATCTCCAAATCTGATTACAACTTTCGCAACGGCGGCGGAAACTGGTGACGCCATTGGTCACGTCGCCGGCACAATAGGCCGCGCTTATAGTGACGGCGACGCGACCGATGACGTCACCCGTCGCCATTGCAAAAGTTATATTTTAAGTTTAGGCGACGTCGCTGGCTACAAAGCCAGTGACGTCAGAAAAGGGGGAGGGCAGCGGCACGGAGAAGCGCCTGATTGGCCGCAAAGGGAGACGGTCGCCGGAAAAAATCAAATAGTGACTACCAGATTTTTGGTAGCACTGTTGCTCCGTCGCTTTGTCACCGTCGCGTGCACTATAAGCGCCGACAAAGGCGACAACGCATTTGTTTTGACGCGCCGGTCACGTCGCCGGCACTATAAGCGCAGCCTTATACTGCATCTTATCGCAAGTCCTGTTATCCAGCAGCAAATAGTTTATACTCCGTGCGTTGGCGCATGCGCGTGGCAAAAACACATTGCAGACTCCCTATGAGACCGCCCCTAGCGCTCACGCGCGCGCTCACGTCGGAGCGAGATCGCAGAACCGCGTTTTCAAAAGGCAAGATTTGTGTCTTTGGTGCGGCCGCCGAGTGATGGCCACGTCAGGGCAGCGGTTCAGCCAATGAGGGCGAACCAGCCGCGTGACATCATGGCCACGCCCCCTTCATCGCCTGAACATCGCTAGGAAGGAGAGTTCACAGATCGCTTGTGCTGGGGCCGCGCTGCACGCCATGCGCACTCGCAAGCAAGCGGACTGGATAATCCCAGCCTTATATGGGGTTTTTTCATATAAATCTGTTGTGTAGTATTAGATAATACTTACTGAGTTTTAAAGCAGGTTTTAGCCAACACCTCCCCAGCAGTGCAAGATCTTTGCAACACTTTTCTGTTTGTGATAATATGTTGTTATGTTCCCAGCAGTTTGAGCTGCAAACTGTAACAATAGATAACGTTACCTTAGTAATATAAGGATACATTGTAGCTGCTGAGTTTCACTGACTGAAGCAGCCATTATGTTAGTAACACCATTATGATTTTGAGTGATTTATACACAGCAGCAGCTTAGGTAAGAATGTGGAATTATACATTGCCACAAATAAGAAAAAAAAGACAGAAAAAAGGGGGAATGGGATATTGCTGCTCCCCATTTCGTATTCATGTTGGGAATAAACAGGACTGCAAATCCCAGAATGCTTTAGGGCAGGAGCTGGAAACCTGGAGTGGGCCAAGTGTTCGGAGAATGAGGTGCCAGCCAGTATCTCTGCGTCTTTGTAATGGCCGCAGCGGCGATTAAGGCCGTGCCTATAGTGCCGTCGTTGGCGACGGCGACACGGCAGGTGACGTCGCCGTCGGCACCGGCGAAAGTAATGTTTCGCCGGGGCCGCGGGATTTCCGGCAATTTGACTTGTTCCAGGGCCGTCACGTGACGCGACAACCCTTGAAAAATCAAATGTTGCCGGCTTCCAGTTTCTGCGACGTTGACGTCGCTTTGTCGCCGTCGCGCGCACTATAAGCGCACGCGGCGGCGGCGGCAATGTATTTGTTTTCGGGCGACGTCACGTCGCCGGCACTATAAGCGCGGCCTAGCGCATAATGTATATTAAATGAATTTGTCATTGGGCTTTTTGGTTGGATGAAATCTCAAAAGTCTACTAAATAAATGCTAAACTCTGAAGAAACATTACAAGTGATAGACAAGCTGTTAGGTGGCTGAGTTCTTTCACTTTATTGCAGGTCCCATATATGTTCCCCAAGGTGCTCCCCCCCCCCCAGGTCATGTGACCCCGAGGTGCAGGTCACAGAATTCACAGCCGCCCTGATCCCGTGAGGTCACTTTCCCTTCCGGTGCTGCTCATTAGAAGCTGACACAGCCTGAACTGTGGGTGACAAGTGTGGCTCGCTGCTGGGTTCGACCCCGCCCCCTGCGCTTGGCATTCTCGGGTCCTTTATTGTGTCCAGCGTTAATTATGCCCGTGTCCTGAAGCAGCCGCCCCCACCTCGTGTCTCGCTGTGGGGTCCCCACAATCTGCGTAGCCTGTGTATGTGGAACAATGCGGGGAGGGGAAGGGGTCCTTTCCTCTGCTTCACACTGGGAGGACGTGACCGGCGGCCAAATCTCCAATCAAGAACTAACTCTGAAATACTCTGTGTCACATCCCACCCCCGAGAGGAAGGGAGAGAGGGACCAGGGGAAGGAGAGCAAAAGGGGGACAACAACTGCTTCAGCGCAGGAGGGATGTGCAGCACATTGTACTGTCATAATAACGTAGTGTGATATAATAACACGCAGAGCGATATAATAACGCGCAGAGTGATATAATAACACGCAGAGAGATATAATAACACGCAGAGCGATATAATAACACGCAGAGCGATATAATAACACCCAGAGAGATATAATAACACGCAGAGATATAATAACACGCAGAGAGATATAATAACATGCAGAGCGATATAATAACACGCAGAGAGATATAATAACACGCAGAGATATAATAACACGCAGAGAGATATAATAACATGCAGAGCGATATAATAATACGCAGAGAGATATAATAACACGCAGAGAGATATAATAACACGCAGAGAGATATAATAACATGCAGAGCGATATAATAACACGCAGAGAGATATAATAACACGCAGAGATATAATAACACGCAGAGAGATATAATAACATGCAGAGCGATATAATAATACGCAGAGAGATATAATAACACGCAGAGAGATATAATAACACGCAGAGAGATATAATTATACGCAGAGCGATATAATAACACTCAGAGCGATATAATAACATGCAGAGCGATATAATTACACGCAGAGCGATATAATATCACGCAGAGCGATATAATAACACGCAGAGAAATATAATAACACACAGCGATATAATAACACGCAGCGATATAATAACACGCAGAGATATAATAACACGCAGAGAGGTATAATAACACGCAGAGAGACATAATAACACACAGAGATATAATAACATGCAGAGCGATATAGTAACACGCAGAGATATAATAAAATGTAGCATGATATAATAACACGCAGAGTCATATAATAAGAGCGATATTTAAGTAATAATGCACGAAGGACACCACATTACCTGGCTATTAAGGCCCAGGGTGGAAGAGTTGAAGGACCGAGGCAAAGCCAAGGAATGACCCATCCTAGGGGATTATTACTATTATACTATATACATACACCAGCCGTCCACCCCCCTGGTCCTCTACGCCTCTGGCCCACCTCTGCACTTCCCACCGCACATCTGTCCCACCGCACATCTGTCCCACCTCTGCACATCCCACCGCACATCTGTCCCACCTCTGCACTTCCCACCGCACATCTGTCCCACCTCTACACTTCCCACCGCACATCTGTCCCACCTCTGCACTTCCCACCGCACATCTGTCCCACCTCTGCACTTCCCAACGCACATCTGTCCCACCTCTGCACTTCCCATCCGCACATCTGTCCCACCTCTGCACTTCCCACCGCACATCTGTCCCATCTCTGCACTTCCCACTGCACATCTGTCCCACCTCTGCACTTCCCATCCGCACATCTGTCCCACCTCTGCACTTCCCATCCGCACATCTGTCCCACATCTGCACTTCCCATCCGCACATCTGTCCCACATCTGCACTTCCCACCGCACATCTGTCCCACCTCTGCACTTCCCACCGCACATCTGTCCCACCTCTGCACTTCCCACCGCACATATGTCCCACCTCTGTACTTCCCATCCGCACATCTGTCTCACCTCTGCTCTTCCCACCCGCACATCTGTCCCACCTCTGCACTTCCCACCCGCACATCTGTCCCACCTCTGCACTTCCCACCCGCACATCTGTCCCACCTCTGCACTTCCTACTACACATCTGTCCTACCTCTGCACTTCCCACTGCACATCTGTCCCACCTTTGAACTTCCCACCGCACATCTGTCCCACGTCTGCACTTCCCACTGCACATCTGTCCAATCTCTGCACTTCCCATCCGCACATCTGTCCCACCTCTGCACTTCCCACCGCACATCTGTCCCACCTCTGCACTTCCCACCGCACATCTGTCCCACCTCTGCACTTCCCACCGCACATCTGTCCCACCTCTGCACTTCCCACCGCACATCTGTCCCACCTCTGCACTTCCCACTGCACATCTGTCCCACCTCTGTACTTCCCATCTGCACATCTGTCCCACCTCTGCTCTTCCCACTGCACATCTGTCCCACCTCTGCACTTCTCACCGCACATCTGTCCCACCTCTGCACTTCCCACCGCACATCTGTCCCACCTCTGCACTTCCCATCCGCACATCTGTCCCACCTCTGCACTTCCCACCTCACACCTGTCCCACCTCTGCACTTCCCACCGCACATCTGACCCACCTCTGCACTTCCCATCCGCACATCTGTCCCACCTCTGCACTTCCCACCGCACATCTGTCCCACCTCTGCACTTCCCATCCGCACATCTGTCTCACCTCTGCACTTCCCATCCGCACATCTGGCCCACCTCTGCACTTGCCATCCGCACATCTGGCCCACCTCTGCTCTTCCCACCACACATCTGTCCCACCTCTGCACTTCCCACAGCACAACGGGCCCATCTCTGCTCTTCACGCTGCACATGTGTCCCACCTCTGCACCTCCCATCCGCACATCTGGCCCACCTCTGCACTTCCCATCCCCACATCTGTCCCACATCTGCACTTCCCATCCACACATCTGTCCCACATCTGCACTTCCCACCGCACATCTGTCCCACCTCTGCACTTCCCACCGCACATCTGTCTCACCTCTGCTCTTCCCACCCGCACATCTGTCCCACCTCTGCACTTCCCACCCGCACATCTGTCCCACCTCTGCACTTCCTACTACACATCTGTCCCACCTCTGCACTTCCCACCACACATCTGTCCCACCTCTGCACTTCCCACTGCACATCTGTCCCACCTCTGAACTTCCCACCGCACATCTGTCCCACGTCTGCACTTCCCACTGCACATCTGTCCAAACTCTGCACTTCCCATCTGCACATCTGTCCCACCTTTGCACTTCTCACCGCACATCTGTCCCACCTCTGCACTTCCCACCGCACATCTGTCCCACCTCTGCACTTCCCACCGCACATCTTTCCCACCTCTGCACTTCCCACCGCACATCTGTCCCACCTCTGCACTTCCCACCGCACATCTGTCCCACCTCTGCACTTCCCACCGCACATCTGCCCCACCTCTGCACTTCCCACTGCACATCTGTCCCACCTCTGCACTTCCCATCTGCACACCTGTCCCACCTCTGCACTTCTCACCGCACATCTGTCCCACTTCTGCACTTCCCACTGCACATCTGTCCTACCTCTGCACTTCCCATCCGCACATCTGTCCCACCTCTGCACTTCCCACCGCACATCTGTCCCACCTCTGCACTTCCCACCGCACATCTGACCCACCTCTGCACTTCCCATCCGCACATCTGTCCCACCTCTGCACTTCCCATCCGCACATCTGGCCCACCTCTGCACTTCCCATCCGCACATCTGGCCCACCTCTGCTCTTCCCACCACACATCTGTCCCACCTCTGCACTTCCCACAGCACAACTGGCCCACCTCTGCACTTCCCACCGCACATCTGTCCCACCTCTGCACTTCCCACTGCACATCTGTCCCACCTCTGCACTTCCCATCCGCACATCTGTCCCACCTCTGCCCTTCCCACCGCACATCTGTCCCACCTCTGCACTTCCCACTGCACATCTGTCCCACCTCTGCACTTCCCACCGCACATCTGTCCCACCTCTGCACTTCCCACCGCACATCTGTCCCACCTCTGCACGTCTGTCCCACCTCTGCAGTTCCCCTGGGTAAAGGATACATTAGTCTCTATGTTCCCTGAGTATAGGACACATTAGGCTCTATGTCACCTGGGTATGGGATAAATTAGGCTCTGTATTCACAGGCTATAAACCAATACCCCCTCTCTGAACTATAATACAATATGATCTGCCTGTGAAAGTTATTAGCATGAATGCTGAGCTGTAGTTCCCCTTCTCCACCACCAGAGGGAGAAAGCACATCTGTCCCACCTCTGCACTTCCCACCGCACATCTGTCCCACCTCTGAACTTCCCACCGCACATCTGTCCCACCTCTGAACTTCCCACCGCACATCTGGCACACCTGTGCACTTCCCATCCGCACATCTGTCCCACCTCTGAACTTCCAACCGCACATCTGTCCCACCTCTGCACTTCCCACTGCACATCTGTCCCACCTCTGCACTTCCCACCGCTCATCTGTCCCACCTCTGAACTTCCTACCGCACATCTGTCCCACCTCTGCACTTCCCATCCGCACATCTGTCCCACCTCTGAACTTCCTACCACACATCTGTCCCACCTCTGCACTTCCCATCCGCACATCTGTCCCACCTCTGCACTTCCCACCGCACATCTGTCCCACCTCTGCACTTCCCATCCGCACATCTGGCCCACCTCTGCACTTCCCCTGGGTAAAGGATACATTAGTCTCTATGTTCCCTGAGTATAGGACACATTAGGCTCTATGTCACCTGGGTATGGGATAAATTAGGCTCTGTATTCACAGGCTATAATCCAATACCCCCTCTCTGAACTATAATACAATATGATCTGCCTGTGAAAGTTATTAACATGAATGCTGAGCTGTAGTTCCCCTTCTCCACCACCAGAGGGAGACAGCACAAAATAATCTACTAATCTGTTTTGTGCTGTTTGATAATCTGACACCTCTAGGACTGTGCGAGTATCTCAGTGACAATGTCTGACTGCCCCAGGTTTATCTGGGGCTCTTCCAGCGAGCGCCTCTCTGCCCGTTCCGATGCCCGCAGCTGGACGCCACCTCGTAGCGCCCAGTCCCTCACACTGATCCCAGACTGGCACCGCACAGTATGTGCAGCCACGGAAACGTGTCTGGATTAAATTCGCCACCACGAGACTACAGACCACAAAGTCTCTCCTTGTGGGAGGAGCAGCTCAGTGAGTAAAGACACTGACTGGCACTGAGTTCAACTCCCAGTGTCGGCTCCTTGTGACCTTGGGCAAGTCACGTTATCTCCCTGTGCCTCAGGCACCAAAAAACATAGATTGTAAGCTCCACGGGGCAGGGACTGTGTCTGCAAAATGTCTCTGTAAAGCGCTACGTAAAAACTAGCAGCGCTATACAAGAACATGCTATTATTATTATTTATGGATTTATTTCTTTAATGAACATCTGGTTCTCGATGTCTACAGCACCGGTCTGTGTGGGCCCATGTCTACTAAATCATAATATAGCTTCCAGAACATGTAAGTGAATACCGCAAGGGAATGGGTCAGAAGGTTAGTAAATATGGCCCAAAATGTACAATAATCTCCGTAACTAATGTCCCGACACGGGAAGAATTAACTCTTCCATGGACCAGAAACACCTTTTTGTAGACATTTAAAATCTAACTTAAAGGCCTAAATATATATCATCGCCCCCCAAGGCTTCGCAGCATCTGCATCATTGAGGAGGCCATCTTTAAAACTCCCGATCGGAAATATATTGTGTTTGCGCTGCACGCGCTTCCTAATCTCACGGGCGGCAGTGACATCCTGATGGCGAAACGCACGTATTTCTAACAAATCCAATGTGAAATAATAAGGATTCCCCATAAAGACATGAAGCCGACTAATAAGGACAAGCCCGGGACGCCCTGGAAATGAGACAAAACAGTTTGCCTTAAATTAAAGATTATAAAAACAGCCGACTGTCAGGCGCAATGTGAAGACTATTAAATAGACATTTGACTCGCGAGTGCAGCTGAGCAGGCCAATTAATATCTGTCCCGCTGTCTTCTTGCTCGATGCTGAAGCAGAGTGATACATCAGTGAGACTTTCCGGAGAGGCACACACAGGCTGGATGTTGGGGCTGTTTATTCCCCCCTTAGAATTATTGGGACCCCGTAGGATTTCCTCCAGGGTTGATTCATCAGCCGCATTATTCTCCATGTTGGAAGTAATGTGGCACTCGGAAGGCGGGGGTCAGTCAGCGGAAAACGCGTCCTGTCCTCCGGAGGCCGTGGTAGGACCATTTATTTATTGTTCTGGATTTGTCGCGGTTTTGGGAGCAGTTAGAGGAGATAGGGGAGGCGTTATAGGGAGCAGTCAGAGGAGGGGTTATAGGGAGCTGTTAGGGGAGGAGTTATAGGGAGCAGTTAGGGGAGGAGTTATAGGGAGCAGTTAGAGGAGATAGGGGAGGCGTTATAGGGAGCAGTCAGAGGAGGAATTATGGGGAGGAGTTATACGGAGCAGTTAGTGGATGAGTTATAAGGAGCAGTTAGGGGAGGAGTTATAGGGAGCCATTAGGGGAGGAGTTATAGGGAGGAGTTAGGGGAGCAGTTAGAGGAGGAGTTATAGGAAACAGTTAGGGGCGGAGTTATAGGGAGCAGTTAGAGGAGGGGTTATAGGGAGCAATGGAGCAGTTAGGGGAGGAGTTATAGGGAGCAGTTAGGGGAGGAGTTAGGGTAGGAGTTAGGGTAGGAGTTATAGGGAGCAGTTAGGGGAGGAGTTATAGGGAGCAGTTAGAGGAGGGGTTATAGGGAGCAATGGAGCAGTTAGGGGAGGAGTTATAGGGAGCAGTTAGGGGAGGAGTTAAAGGGAGCAGTTAGGGGAGGAGTTATAGGGAGCTGTTAGGGGAGGAGTTATAGGGAGCAGTTAGGGGAGGAGTTATAGGGAGCTGTTAGTGGATGAGTTATAAGGAGCCGTTATAGGGAGCAGTTAGGGGAGGAGTTATAAGGAGCAGTTAGGGGAGGAGTTATAGGGAGCAGTTACAGGAGTTATAGGGAGCCATTAGGGGAGGAGTTATAGGGAGCAGTTAGAGGAGATAGGGGAGGCGTTATAGGGAGCAGTCAGAGGAGGAATTATAGGGAGCTGTTAGGGGAGGAGTTATACGGAGCAGTTAGTGGATGAGTTATAAGGAGCAGTTAGGGGAGGAGTTATAGGGAGCCATTAGGGGAGGAGTTATAGGGAGGAGTTAGGGGAGCAGTTAGAGGAGGAGTTATAGGAAACAGTTAGGGGCGGAGTTATAGGGAGCAGTTAGAGGAGGGGTTATAGGGAGCAATGGAGCAGTTAGGGGAGGAGTTATAGGGAGCAGTTAGGGGAGGAGTTAAAGGGAGCAGTTAGGGGAGGAGTTATAGGGAGCTGTTAGGGGAGGAGTTATAGGGACCTGTTAGGGGAGGAGTTATAGGGAGCAGTTAGGGGAGGAGTTATAGGGAGCTGTTAGTGGATGAGTTATAGGGAGCCGTTATAGGGAGCATTTAGGGGAGGAGTTAGAGGAGCAGTTAGGGGAGGAGTTATAGGGAGCAGTTAGAGGAGTTATAGGGAGCCATTAGGGGAGGAGTTATAGGGAGGAGTTAGGGGTGGAGTTATAGGGATCAGTTAGAGGAGGGGTTATAGGGAGCAATGGAGTAATTAGGGGAGGAGTTATAGGGAGCAGTTAGGGGAGGAGTTATAGGGAGCAGTTAGGGGAGGAGTTATAGGGAGCAGTTAGGGGAGGAGTTATAGGGAGCAGTTAGAGGAGGGGTTATAGGGAGCAATGGAGCAGTTAGGGGAGGCGTTAGGGGAGGAGTTATAGGGAGCAGTTAGGGGAGGAGTTATAGGGAGCAGTTAGAGGAGGGGTTATAGGGAGCAATGGAGCAGTTAGGGGAGGAGTTATAGGGAGCAGTTAGGGGAGGAGTTATAGGGAGCAGTTAGGGGAGGAGTTATAGGGAGCAGTTATAGGGAGCGTTTAGGGGAGGAGTTATAGGGAGCAGTTAGGGGAGGAGTTATAGGGAGCAGTTAGGGGAGGAGTTATAGGGAGCAGTTAGGGGAGGAGTCATTTGGTTAAATCCCCCAAGTGATCGTCCTCCCATTACATTTGATGCCGCACACGCTGACCCTACAGAAATAGCAGCCGCTTGGTACAGGTGCCCGAGTCCTCTCCTGTCCGGCCTCCTGTCCGGCCTCCTCTCACTATATACACTACTACTAAAACTCTACCCCCTTTCTGCCAGATTCTGCTTTCCTCACATCCCCAGCCCCCCTTTACCCTCCTTCTCTCCCCCTCTCTTCCTTCCTTCTCTCCCCCTCTCTTCCTCCTCCTCCCCCCTTTCCTTCCTATCCCCCTTTCTTCCTCCTCCCTCTCTCTCCTCCCCCCTTTCCCTCCTATCCCCTCTTTTCTCCTCCCCCCTCTCCCATTCTTCTCTCCCCCCCCTTTCCCTCCTCTCCCCCCTCTCTATTCCTCCCCCCCCTCTCCTCTCCCCCTTCTCTCCCCTCAGGGCCTCATCATGCAAGTTAAGTTCTGCTCTTTGCCCCCTGCGGAGAGCTGGCAGGCTGTGCATGGCTGACAGATGAGCTGCTCCTAGCTGCTCCCATCTCCTGATAGGACCTGGGTGATGGATACTCTGCTGGTGAATATTATGGCTGCAAATTAGCATGTTTATAGAGGTGGATGTGTCTGTTTGCATCCCACCCCCATTATGTGAGGGCAGCACTTCATCTGCAGGGGGGCAGTGGGAGATTTGGGTCATCTGACAAACAGTCTGCTTAATGTCACTGGTTCTCCTGTTATACCCTCAGCACCTCTGCTGGGCGGCCGCCCCACGTCTCCACTACCATTGCATTACAGAAGAGCAGTCTCACGTGTCCCCTGAACCCGCCGAGCTCTCTGATCTGCTGATAACATGTTTATTTGGGGTGAGATAAAGGTTACCCCGGTGTCATCTGTAGAGCATCTTCAAATTATTTTAGTACTTCCACCCATACCCCTTTCAGTGCACTGTATAGTGATGCCGAGTATGTTCATACACTGCCGGTATGTTTATCTTTAGTACCATCTGTATTGGCGCACAGCACTGCACAGAAGGTGACACAGTGATACTCTGTGTAATTATACATCGCGGTCTTTTCTGACTTTGCGAGTGTTTCTGATGTGACAAAGATCTGAAGGACAAAGATCTGAAGGACAAAGATCTGTTTTTAACCATTTAATGCCCCCGGATCCTGTTCCCAGGAGCCATTAAGTGAGGGGGGTCTCGGAGCTCCGGACTGCGGATAATGGTGAGCCCCAGAAGCAGTGGGCGTCTCATCCAGGACACGTCCCCCTCTCTCCCTGCCCTGAGCCACGCCTGTAAGCCACGGGCTCAGAAAGACAGTACCATGAACGTGAGGGTCCCACAGCTGCCCCCTCCACACAGCTCTCTCTGCCATCATACGGCCCCCCAACATTCACACACAGCTCTCTGCCATCATACAGCCCCCCAACATTCACACACAGCTCTCTGCCATCATACGGCCCCCCAACATTCACACAGCTCTCTCTGCCATCATATGGACCCCCAACATTCACACACAGCTCTCTGCCACCATACAGCCCCCCAACATTCACACACAGCTCTCTGCCATCATACGGCCCCCCAACATTCACACACAGCTCTCTGCCATCATACGGCCCCCCAACATTCACACACAGCTCTCTGCCATTATACAGCCCCCCAACATTCACACACCTCTCTGCTATCATACGGCCCCCCAACATTCACACACAGCTCTCTCTGCCATCATACGGC
This sequence comes from Ascaphus truei, assembly GCF_040206685.1. NCBI lineage: Eukaryota > Metazoa > Chordata > Amphibia > Anura > Ascaphidae > Ascaphus > Ascaphus truei. The sequence goes on from NC_134500.1 coordinate 8,896,616, forward strand.
CCCCCAACATTCACACACAGCTCTCTGCCATCATACGGCCCCCCAACATTCACACAGCCCTCTCTGCCATCATACGGCCCCCCAACATTCACACACAGCTCTCTCTGCCATCATACAGCCCCCCAACATTCACACACAGCTCTCCCTGCCATCATACAGCCCCCCAACATTCACACCTCTCTCTGCTATCATACACCCCCCAACATTCACACACAGCTCTCTCTGCAATCATACAGCCCCCCAACATTCACACACAACTCTCTGCCATCATACGGCCCCCCAACATTCACACGCAGCTCTCTCTGCCATCATACGGCCCCCCAACATTCACACACAACTCTCTGCCATCATACAGCCCCCCAACATTCACACACAACTCTCTGCCATCATACAGCCCCCCAACATTCACACAGCCCTCTCTGCCATCATACGGCCCCCCAACATTCACACACAGCTCTCTCTGCAATCATACAGCCCCCCAACATTCACACGCAGCTCTCTCTGCCATCATACGGCCCCCCAACATTCACACACAACTCTCTGCCATCATACAGCCCCCCAACATTCACACACAACTCTCTGCCATCATACAGCCCCCCAACATTCACACAGCCCTCTCTGCCATCATACGGCCCCCCAACATTCACACACAGCTCTCTGCCATCATACGGCCCCCCAACATTCACACAGAGCTCTCTCTGCAATCATACAGCCCCCCAACATTCACAAACAGCTCTCTGCCATCATACGGCCCCCCAACATTCACACACAGCTCTCTGCCATCATACGGCCCCCCAACATTCACACACAGCTCTCTCTGCCATCATACGGCCCCCCAACATTCACACACAGCTCTCTGCCATCATACGGCCCCCCAACATTCACACACAGCTCTCTCTGCAATCATACGGCCCCCCAACATTCACACACAGCTCTCTCTGCCATCATATAGCCCCCCAACATTCACACACAACTCTCTCTGCCATCATACGGCCCCCCAACATTCACACACAGCTCTCTCTGCCATCATACAGCCCCCCAACATTCACACACAGCTCTCTCTGCCATCATACGGCCCCCCAACATTCACACACAGCTCTCTCTGCCATCATACGGCCCCCCAACATTCACACACAGCTCTCTGCCATCATACGGCCCCCCAACATTCACACAGAGCTCTCTCTGCCATCATACGGCCCCCCAACATTCACACACAGCCCTCTCTGCCATCATATGGCCCCCAACATTCACACACAGCTCTCTCTGCCACCATACGGCCCCCCAACATTCACACACAGCTCTCTGCCATCATACGGCCCCCCAACATTCACACACAGCTCTCTCTGTCATCATACAGCCCCCCAACATTCACACACAGCTCTCTCTGCCACCATACGGCCCCCCAACATTCACACACAGCTCTCTCTGCCACCATACGGCCCCCCAACATTCACACAGCCCTCTCTGCCATCATACGGCCCCCCAACATTCACACACAGCTCTCTCTGCCATCATACAGCCCCCCAACATTCACACACAGCTCTCCCTGCCATCATACAGCCCCCCAACATTCACACCTCTCTCTGCTATCATACACCCCCCAACATTCACACACAGCTCTCTCTGCAATCATACAGCCCCCCAACATTCACACGCAGCTCTCTCTGCCATCATACGGCCCCCCAACATTCACACACAGCTCTCTGCCATCATACGGCCCCCCAACATTCACACACAGCTCTCTGCCATCATACAGCCCCCCAACATTCACACACAGCTCTCTCTCCCATCATACGGCCCCCCAACATTCACACACAGCTCTCTGCCATCATACAGCCCCCCAACATTCACACACAGCTCTCTGCCATCATACAGCCCCCCAACATTCACACACAGCTCTCTCTCCCATCATACGGCCCCCCAACATTCACACACAGCTCTCTGCCATCATACAGCCCCCCAACATTCACACACAGCTCTCTCTGCAATCATACGGCCCCCCAACATTCACACACAGCTCTCTCTGCCATCATACGGCCCCCCAACATTCACACACAGCTCTCTGCCATCATACAGCCCCCCAACATTCACACACATCTGAGCGTCCTCCTGCAGTCATTGCCATCCCCTGACTAGAAAGCCACTCACTGTATAACAGGGAGACAATTACTGATGGTAACTCAACTCCTGAGTGCCTGAGGCCTTGTAACAACATAGTAACCTTCTGCTGCGTCTGCAGTGATGTTCTGTCCCAGGGGTGCTGCGGGAATAACGGGAGGGATACAGAGGGACTGGGGAGAGAGGGGGGGAGAAAGAGGAGAGCTGGGAGATAGGAAGGGAATGAGTAAAGGGGGAGAGTGAGGAGAGGGGAGGATATAGGGAGGGAAGGAGAGAAGGGGGTGAGAGAGAAGAGAGGGGGAGGGATTGAAAGAGATAGGGAGTGAAGGAGAGACGGTGGGGAGACAACACATTTATCTGGCTAATAGAGCCAAACTGTGCGCCCCTGTATGTGTGACATCTGGACCTGCCCCCCCCCCCCCCCCCTGGACTCCTGTTGCACTGATAGAGAGTATCGTACAGGCTCACTATCTGCAAAGGAATCAGGGTCCCCCAGTTGCGCTGTCCGGGGTTGGGGGGGGGGGCTCTCTGTAGGTGTGTGTCTTGGGGTCTGCAGTCATACTCAGCAACGCTTTACACTGCAGCATGGCCATTTAACAGGTTTTACACCCACGCCCGCCTTGCACCCAGCTCAGTGCCGGAAGTACCTGACACCGCGCTGAGCTGCGTATCACTGGGCCTACGCAATGCGCGGCATGGACGGGGTGAAACCGGGACTCCAGGGCAACAAGAAGAGTGCGGGATCAGTGCAGGGGAGGGGCAAATCCAGGCCACCAACAGGTCAGGTTTTCAGGATATCCCTGCTTCAGCACAGATGGCTGTCAGTCGCAGCTTCAGCACAGGTGGCTCAATCAGTGGCTCAGTCTTCGACTGAGCCACTGATTGCGCCACCTGTGCTGAAGCAGGGATATTCTGAAAACCTGACCTGTTGGTGTACCTTGAGGCCTGGAGTTGCCACAGACACCACACACACACACACACACACACACACACACACACACACACACACACACACACACACACACACACACACACACACACACACACACACACACACACACACACACACACACACACACACACACCACCCCCCCCCCCCCCCCCCCCCCCACAACACACACACACACACAGCAGACATGTGGAGTGAAATTATCCCATCATAGCACTTTCTAATAAATGCCTTGGGGCTCAAACATTTAATAAAAAATAAAAAAATAAAAATAAACCCACAGAGGGGGGGGTGAGGGGGGGGGTTCCTGTGGCAGCTTGTTTTAGGGCCCGCAATATGGTAATTTGAAGCGTCTTTGCTGTTTTATGCAGAGCATTAGCCGAAGCAATTTCATGCATATGGATATAATGCATTAGGTAGAGTCATTTAAATATAGTGAAACTAATTTTATCATGATTAGTTGTAGGATACGCCGCCATCAGCTCATCCATAGAGCAACCAATTTGCATGAAAATGCCCGCGGTTGCCGTGGTAACGGCCAAGGCGCTGCCAGTCGGGGTCTTCACCAAGAGGGGAGTTTGTATTAAAAATCGGTCTCTGATGTCCCCCCGCCTTTTAATTCATTACCGGGCCGCGGCGAATCTGCGGCCGGCGAGTAAAACAAATGAATAGCTAAAAACACTCGTTAGCGTGACGCGGTCCCCCTCCTCCTGCAGCAGGAAGGGAGAGGAAGAGGGGAGAGATGGAGGAGGAAGAGAGAGAGGGGGGGGGGGGGAGGTGAAGGAGGAAGAGAGAGAGGGGGGGGGGAGGTGAAGGAGGAAGAGAGAGAGGGGGGGGGGAGGTGAAGGAGGAAGAGAGAGAGGGGGGGGGAGAGAGAGAACAGGAGGATGAGAGAGTGTGAAGGAGGAAGAGAGAGAGATGGGTGGAGAGGTGAAGGAGGAAGAGAGGGGGGAAGGAGAGGTGAAGGAGGAAGAGAGGGGGGGTGAAGGAGGAAGAGAGAGTGGGGGAGGAGAGGTGAAGGAGGAAGAGAGGGTGGATAGGTGAAGGAGGAATAGAGAGAGAGGGGGGAGGAAGAGAGAGAGAGGGGGGAGAAAGTGTGAAGGAGGAAGAGAGAGAGGAAGAGTGACTGAGTGATGGAGGATGAGAGAGAAAGTGAAGGAGAAAGAGAGGGAGAGAGAGAGGTAGGAGGAAGGGAGACTAAGTAATGGAGGAAGAGAGAGAAAGTGAGAGATGAAGGGAGAGAGAGAAAGAGAGACTGAGTGATGGAGGAGAGAGAGTGTGAAGGAGGAAGAGAGAGGAAGAGTGACTGAGTGATGGAGGAAGAGAGAGAGGAGGAAGAGAGAGAGAAGGAGGAAGAGAGAGAAGGAGGAAGAGAGAGAGAGAGGAGGAAGAGAGAGAGAGAGAGAGAGAGAGAAAGTGAAGGAGGATGAGAGAGAAGGAGGATGAGAGAGAGAGAGAGAAAGTGAAGGAGGAAGGGAGAGAGAGGAGGAGGGACTGAGTGGTGGAGGATGAGAGAGAAAGTGAAGGAGAGAGAAAGGAAGAGAGAGAGAGGTAGGAGGAAGGGAGACTAAGTAATGGAGGAAGAGAGAGAAAGTGAGAGATGGAGGATGAGAGAGAAAGGGAAGGAAGAAGAGAGAGAGGAGCAAAGAGAGAGAGGGTGATGGAGGAAGGGAGAGCGAAAGTGATGCAGGTAGAGAGAGTGATGAAAGTGAAGTTGGAAGATAGTGAGAGAGGAACAGAGCGAGAGACAGTAAGATGGGGGGAGATGGGGAGGGTTGGGGGGGAGATGGGGAGGGTTGGGGGGAGATGGGGAGGGATGGGGGGAGATGAGGAGGGATGGGGGGAGATGAGGAGGGATGGGGGGAGATGGGGAGGGTTGGGGGAGATGGGGAGGGTTGGGGGGAGATGGGGAGGGTTGGGGGGAGATGGGGGGAGATGGGGAAAGTTGGGGGGGAGATGGGGAGGGTTGGGGGGGGGATGGGGAGGGTTGGGGGGGATGGGGAGGGATGGGGGGAGATGGGGAGGGTTGTGGAGGGATGGGGAGGGATGGGGGGAGATGGTGAGGGGTGAGAGGTCTGCTCACAGCTCTGTGTATCATGTCAAATCAAAGTTTGTTTTTACATCTGCTGCATTAACTCTCTGAATCCCACAGATCTGTTTCTAGGAGTTAGATTAGGTCCTGGAGTAAAGTAGCTATACTGCAGGTTGTGATACCTTTCAGCGGAGAAAAATGACGCTTCTTCACAGATGAAATCATAAAGTGCGGAGATTTCCGAGCCTCACAGGTCTCTTCTTCACACGTGTCATTCCATCTATGAAGAACTCTAATGTTTATCCGCTAAAAGCTACCAGGACCTGCATCGTATTTGCTACAATAACAAAGAAAAGCGGACGCGCAGAATTTGATATGTCCCATTTATACTATTAACCCCTTCCTACCCTGCCTGGTGACACATCCCAAACTGAGACTCGTGGGAGTAACATTGCTGCTAAGCATCACAGTGGGATCGAGCGCTCACCATTCCTCGCCGCTCCTCCTGTTCCCTGCGTGTTATTCTCGCTTTTGCCGATTTTTAACCTCTCTGCTGCCAGTTGGTTATTTAATATAATTTTTTTTAATCTCTAGTACAGCACTGACAGTTTACACAGCGCTGTACATAGAATTTTTACAGAAGCCGTCCCTGCCCCGCGGAGCTTACAATCTATGATTTTGGTGCCTGAGGCACAGGGAGATAAAGTGACTTGCCCAAGGTCACAAGGAGCCGACACCGGGAATTGAACCAGGTTCCCCTGCTTCAACATCAGTGTCATTGTTTTTCAGAGTCAGCCCTGGTTATATTGAAGAGGCCTAATGTGGGTTACTGTGTTTGATTATTTCGTTTCCCGATAACACCCTCTTCAATTATACAATTGTATAGCAAGCTGCAGAGATAAGAAGGGGAGCGTTGCTAGTGCTGCTGGGGTTGTTTCTCTCCAGCATGGAAAGGGTTACATTCATCCATCGTTTGGTGGGGTTCTTTGCCAGATAAAAGGGGGCACCCCCGCCCCCTTCTCTGGCAGGAAGAACAGCAGCTCCCTCTATCCACTCTGTATCTGCTCTAATTAAAACTATTTCCCATTCAAACTCACTCACCATCTGCTGCCTTTTAAAGAGTCTTCATGTGAGGAGGAAGCTTGCAAGTCCCAGAAACTCACACACAGCAAACTATGTGCCCCAAAAATCATACACCCCCCAAAAATCATACACCCCCCCCCAAAAATATGCATTCATTAACCTCTCCATATAACTCCTCCTATTACCCCATATAACCGCTCCCTATATCTCCTATTACCCCATATAACACCTACTATAACTCCATATAACCTCTATAACTCTTCCTATTACCCCATATAACCGCTCCCTATAGCTCCTTCTATTACACCATATACCCCTCCATATAACTCCTCCTATTACCGCATATAACGCCTATTACCCCATGTAACTCCTCCTATTACCCCATATAAACCCTTCATATAAATCCTCCTATTAGGCCACACATCTGCTCCTATTACACCATATACCCCTCCATATAACTCCTCCTATTGCCCCATATAACCGCTCCCTATACCCCCAGGCATCCGTGGCAGTGAAAGGGTGAAGCAGGAGATATAGGATTAAGGACGCCCCTGCTTATCCCAATACCCCAAGTCTCTCTCCCTTTCCCTCTGTTTTAGCGGTTTGATGTAAAGCTGCCGATTAATTGCTTTGTAAATGAACGCCGCCGTGAATTGATTGAGCTAAATGAATCCGCGTGTGGGGGCAGAGCCCTGCGCTGTTTGCGCGTCGTCTTATGAGGGATTGTAATTACAAGCGGCAGTAACCAAGTCTTTCTTCATGGATACAAAGTGTCACTTTAACTGCGTGTTATTACACAGCTCGGAGGGCTGGTCCCTCTGGCAGTGACGGGGTTACATTAGCTTGCATTTGTTCAATGGATTTCTGATATGTCGAGGTGAACGATGCATGTGGGCTATATACTGACCTCTGAAGTGGGATAACCCAGTACCAGACCCTCTAGCAGCCAAGGGGATTTTCTTTCATATATATATATATATACTCATTCTCTCTCTCTCTTTTATATATATATATATATATATATATATATATATATATATATATATATATATATATATACTCATTCTCTCTCTCTCTCTCTCTCTCTCTCTCTCTCTCTCTCTCTCTCTCTCTCTCTCTCTCTCTCATTATTATTATTATTATTATTATTATTTAGGCCTGAACATGTAACTGTGAACACTGTAAATACCAGAGCTTCTCAGCACAAAGGGATTTGCCGGACATCACTGTCACACTTGGATCACACATAAGTTACTTCTATCTCTTTTGACAGTGTTGCCCAGGACTGTCTGAGCCTGTCCCTGATACTCTGTAGTCAGGAGGTCACCCTTGCAGAGAGAGCCTGTGTTTGGTTGATCTCCACGTGGCCTCAGACCCCGGAGTGCCTGGTGGTGCTGGTGGACCAGGGGAATCTGGGAGATCCCGTGGCCTGGATGTTACTGACACTGAGGATCTTATGCAAACGGAAAGAGATTTGAGGAGAATTCAGAGAGAAAAGACCAGAGAGAAAGAGATTGATGAGGAGGAAGGCATGGAGGAAGAGACACAAGGAACAGGGGAGGTGCTGGTTCTGTCCGGGGAAAGTAACATACAAACCCAGAGCAGTAAATCCCAGCAGCAAAGTAATGTTATAACAGAGAGCAAGAAGAAAAGAGGCTGGAAAAGAGTGGCAGTTTTTTTGAAGCCACAGCCATTTCTAAACCTGAGCTGTGATGGCGGATCTTATCTTTGATCATGAATCTCTCTCAGTGGCTGATGCGCCCGTGTGACACACTCAAAGCAGCAAGGAAACGCTACAATGGTGAATGGAGGATATCAGTTTGCGGTGAAACTGGCGTGTGCAGACAACACTGTGACACACTTACCAAACTTCCTATACATTGGAAATGAAAGAGGAAGGTGTTTCTACCGTGGGTAGCCCAAATGCTGCTTTAAGTGCGGATCAAGGTCACACCTCATCGGGATGTAACAAGGTCAGATGCAAAGATTTGGGGCACCAGCGAAATGAATGCAAGAACAACATTTTGTGTAACTTGTGGGCCAACAAAAAGTGGGCATTCATACAATATCTGCCCTCATGTCCAACTTATTCAAGCGTGTGTCCTGCAGAATTGTGCCACAAAAGGTGGATAGAGACCTGCACTCCGAGGCACAGAGATCAGCTGCAGAGAGGAGGGACTCCATGGGCTTGCGCCCGATTGAGGAGGTTTTAAAGGAAATTCGCAGTCCAATCACAGTAGAAAGAGAGGACACCAGAAGTAATCCCCTCTCTTCTCTGACCGCACAGAACAAAGACTCCCAAGAGGGGCCAGTGCACCAGGAGAGGCGTGAGATGGAACTGCCTCTTGAAAGAGCAATAGAACAAAGCTAGAAGGCACTCCCTGCTCCAAAACATCTAGAAGCAGCGGCTGATGGTGAGGAAGCAGGAGGATCCACATGGGAAGTTCAGAAGTCCCGGAAGAAAACTCCCATAGCTGCAAAGTCAGCAAATAAGGACAACCCTCATGCAGTTGAGCTTGTCCAAGATTTAAAAAAAAGTTACATTACTGCAGTGACTGACCGCCTAAGGATACGGAGCATGTTTCAGCCACTACCAAAGTCCTGGGCTGATAGGGTGGAAGATCAATAAGAAGAGGAAGCGGAACAACAGGAAACAGAGCAGCCGAGTACCCACGAAGCCCCAGATACAGAAGCAACAAGGTATGCCCAGGAGGCACCATCTCCTCAAAACATCAGCAGGAGGGAGGTGGAACAGCGCTCGGAACCCAATGTTATAAATATGGTCGCCACACCGAAGGTGGATAACAAAAGCAAAAACAAACTATAGATACGCAGGACGTGGAGATGACACCGTCTCCAAACAAAAGACTGTCATCGCCTGGCACAGGGAGAAGGACTAAGGAGAAAAAGAAGCACAAATAGGAGGACATGAGGAGGTCAACAGCAACTCAGGAATGACACATCCCTCCTTGACCCTTCTAAGAGTGGGGTCTTTAAATGTCAACTCAATATAAACCAGGAAAAGGTGACCGCTGGCACATAGCACTTTTAAGGACCCTCACTTTGACATTTGATTCCTTCAGGATTTATTAAGAAAACCTCAGATCTAACAAACACAGCGAGATATACGGCTACGGCTCTAGTCCTCCCGGCTGCATGCGCGCCTGGCGGCATGGCGGCGCGTGCAGCGACCACAGCCGCGATCGGCGGTCTGTATGAGAGCTCTAGTGTAGCGCAGGGGGGTGGGGCCATGACGGGGGGCGCGGCCATGATGGAGCATAACTACCCTGCCATTTACTGTGCGCCAACACGTGACCGACAACATTCTTGTCTTCCCTGACAGCATACGCGTCACAGCGCTTTGCGCGCCCACACACACAGCCACTGGGGCCTCCCCCATAGAGGACTGTGCTGTGGTGTGGGGCGCACAAGCCACCGTGACCACCGGGGACTCAGCCTAAGTTATTGCAACTATATACAGAATAACATCGCTGAGAAGGTGATAGCGGGTCCCCATTCCTGTGCCATTAAGGGAAGGAACGTCGCTAATCATTTCAATCACATTAGGGAGATGCTTGAGATGCACAGGAGTGGAGGTCTATCAGGGTACCTGTCATGGAACAAGAACCACATCTCTGTTTCACACCCCCCCCCCCCCTTTCCTTTGCAGCTTCTGCTTGTCACGTTCTCATTCCAGCTGCATGTATTTCGCTCTGTACACACACACAGTGCCTGTGTGTTAGACACAGTGTTGCAATCCCTGTCTCTGCATTATGCCAGTGAGTTGCTACAGCAACCTCAGACTTTCTATCAGAATGGGCTAGTCGGCCTTCTCCCCCTCTGCCTTGCCTACAGATGGTCTGTCCCCAGGCTATCTTGTTACCCAGAATACACTGGTACTTCCTTTTCACATTCAACACTGGCTGAGTGAGTACCTTCTGTAATTGCTCTACTGGCAGGGCCTCATCCTTTTCACCTGCCCTTACTACAAATCACCCACAGAGAGACATTATTCCAACACAAACATCTCATCCACAAGTGCCTGTCTTTATTGCTGCTTTCCCTAAATAAAGTGAAGAAAATATACAGGACTTGTTGTGTTTTGGAAAGAGGGCTGAGTTGAAGCTAGCTGGGTTCATTCATACCTCCAGACATGACCCTGGATCCAGAATAGTGAAAAGGAAGACCGTGTGTCTTGGAGATATACATACAGAAGCTGCTACTCTAGACTTTATGCTATCACAGAGCAGTCTCTGGACACAGCCTGCAGCACCCTTACAAACAGCAAGCAGCTTACACTGCACGCAGCCTGCAGCTCACACAAAGGCAGCAGCACTGCAGTCAAACTACAACACACACAGAACTTTGATTGCTCTTTTCTGTCTTTCAGCCCACTCTCTGCACAGCTCCATAGTGAAGAGCTACCATCTGACCTACCCCTGCGCACGTCCTCACGGCTAGCGCCACCAAGGGCCACGCCACCGGACACCCGCCAGGACACGGGTCAGAGCCACCGGACACCTGTGAGTACAGCTACCCCTACTCTGAACGCTACAGGACACCGCTCGGCATCATCTGAGACAGTCGCCCATCGCTGACACAGATAACAGATCGCACGCCACACGCACTGGCAAAAGACCTACACACACCTACAGCATGGCAGAACTCAGAGCCTCACCAGACATCACGCAGGAAAGCGATCACTCAGACACAGAGACCGCCACGCAACTGCAACAGGCACAGGCAGACGCAAGGCCTAAACGGACAGTCACACTGACACAAAAGGCCCGCGAAAAATATGAGACTGACATTGAAGTTCACCGTGCTAAATTAGAGTTGGCCTGGGAAACAACCACACTGGGAATACGCAATGTTACTAGCGTTGGCAAGTATGCGCAACAGCTTGAGCAGGCAATAACGCAATTAAGGACTGATCACTCGCGTTATCAAGAGCTGTCAGAAGCATACATTACTTACCTGACCAGGGCCAACACCAGCGAAAGCCTACAAGAAAGAGACTTACAGAGTAACATTGACCTAACGCGTGACAGCCGCATGCGATCCACTATCACGGAGGCCGAGAGTAGGAGAAAAGACCTTTTGCTGGAAACAGCATCACAACGTTCCAGCGCATCCAGGCACTCATCAAGGTCAGCGCAATCTCACGTGTCTAGCGCAAGCGCAAACGCCACCAACACCAAGGCGCGAGCCACCGCAGAGGCCACACGTGCCAGGGCCGCATACGCTCAGAAAGAGGCAGCCATGAAACTAGAAAGGGCCCGCTTAGAAGAGGAGGAGCAGACAGCCACTGCCACCGCTGCACGGAAAGACAGAGGTGGACGTTAGCCTAGAGGCCCTAAATCAAGAGAAGGAATCCGCTGCCGCCATAGCCCAAGCTGAAGTCCTAGAAGCAGCCGCGAGACAGGACGGAGGGGAGCAACCGTACAGACGGATAGCCTCAGAGAATCCAGCCCAACGCACTGAAGACTACGTAAGGAGCCTCTTCATTGTAAACACCAGTGCACCATCTCAACACGGAGGGAGTGACTCTATAGACACCGAAGACTTGCTAGCTCCACGAGGAGAAGACGCTGTTCCTTCAATGGTACATGCTGCCTGGGATAGCCACAGCCGCAACAGTGATCCACACGCCAGCGCACACATGGATGCACCACAACAGGCTCGCAATCCAAGTACACCCACACGTGAGAACACAGCCCCTCACACTGACCAGCAGTCATCACGCGTCCACGCCAAGGAAGAGGCGACCGCACGGACCCTTCCAGCAACTACCTCAGAACGTGACCAACACGCCGATGCCTCAGGCCTGACAGACATGGCCAAGTACATGATCCGGCGTGACCTGGTGCAAACAGGACTCACCAACTTTGACGACCGTCCTGAGAACTACCGGACGTGGAAGTTCACGTTCAAGGACGCAATCAACAGCCTGGGCTTCTCAGCAAGGGAAGAGCTGAACCTGCTATCCAAATGGCTGGGAAACGAATCCAGGGAGCACGCAAAGAGACTTCGGATGGCAAACGCAAACCACCCCCAAGTAGGTCTTGACCTAGTGTGGGAAAGGCTAGAAGAGTGCTACAGTAACCCCGAAGCAGTCGAGGATTCGCTCTTCAAAAGAGTCGACAGCTTTCCCAAGATCACAGCTAAAGACTACTCGAAGTTACGAGAGCTCGGAGACCTGCTGCAAGAGCTGGAGTTTGCAAGGAAAGACCATTCCTTAACAGGTCTCAACGTCTTGGACTCAGCTCGTGGAGTGAGACCCATCTTGGAGAAGCTACCCTACAACCTCCAAGAAAGATGGATTTCGCAAGGCTCCAAATACAAAAGGGAGAAGCAAGTCGCCTTCCCCCCATTCTCATTCTTCTTGAGCTTCATCCGCGAAGAGGCAAGGACAAGGAACGATCCCAGTTTCATCTTGGGTGAACAAACCATACACAGTGCAAGCAGCCTGAGGAATGAGAGACCAGTGGCGAGATACAGTAACACTCAAACACCCATCTCGGTCCACTGGATGGACGTGCCTCCCACGGCCCAAACTACTCCCGATCAGTCGGTCACCGGAGACGAGGAACCAAGGGACCCAAACAGGGAATGTCCCATACACAAGAAGCCACACCCACTTAACAAGTGCTTTGGGTTCAGGATGAAGTCCCTAGAGGAACGCAAGAGGTTACTCGGAGAATTCAGAGTTTGTTTCAGGTGCTGCGGTTCCACGACTCACCTAGCCAGAGACTGTAAAGAAGAGATCAAATGTGCAGTGTGGAAAAGTGACAAGCACGTGACAGCGTTACACCCAGAGGCGCTGACACTCCACCAACTCAACAACCCATCCTCCGTAGCGGAGCATGGCGGGGAGGAAGGAGAAGGAGAGCCAACATCTGTCACGTCTCAGCGCACAGAGGTTTGTGGAAAAGGAAGTGACAAAATGTCCTGTACTAAAATATGCCTTGTCGCAGTGCACCCCCAGGGACAACCTGAGAAGGCTAGTCGGATGTATGCAATCCTCGACGATCAAAGCAACAGATCCTTGGCGAACACGGAGTTCTTCCACTTATTCAACTCACAAGACAATGCCTCACCCTACACCCTCAGAACCTGTGCAGGGTCAACTGAGACAACAGGGATAAGAGCAAGCGGCTACGTCATATGTTCAGTGGATAACAGAGTGAAGATTGCTCTCCCCACACTCATCGAGTGCAACCACATGGCCACAAACAGGGATGAGATTCCCACACCAGACGTGGCACGCCATCACCCGCACCTCAGAGGAATAGCCAACTACATCCCGCCGGTAGAACAAGGCGCCAAGATCTTGCTGCTGCTCGGTAGGGACATCTTGAGGGTACATAAAGTCCGTAAACAGCGTAACGGACCCCATAACGCGCCATACACCCAAAGACTTGACCTAGGATGGGTGATAGTGGGCAACGCGTGCACTGACAAAGAGCACGGACAAGACTATGTTGACGCCCGCAGAATGGTGATAACAGAATGTGGACACACATCCCTCTCTGAACCAGGTCTTGGCCATCTCCAAGCGACAGGAGGGCCAAGTGAAGAGAAGAGACAAGGTCATACACCTGAGATCGACAAGAACATCCTCACATCAGGGGGATGTGACAATGGCCTAGGATGCTTAGTGGTTAAGACAACCAAGGATAACGAGTCGACTCCACCGAAGGAAGAAAGTATCCTCCCGAAGGTGACCGACAAAATGATCTCCCAAAAGGAAAGAAACAATCAGATAGTCCTCCTGAGAGCAATGACACAGCTGAGACGTACAGCCATCCCTCTCCACAGAATGTCAAGCGACAAAGCAGCCAGCTGCCACGGCTGGAATAGCCGCAAAGGATTGTACCCTGCAGGTGAAACCACGGGGATAAAAAGACTGTTCTTTCACACACGTAAGAGGAGACAGTTGCAGAGACATTTCCCAAAAGGATGTACAAGGACAAAAGAGACTGTTTTTTGTCATGTCCAGGGAGAGAACAACCTCCTGAGGGCAGTCAACAAAGAGACACAAAGGCGTATCGCCAAAATACGTGGAGACGTTCTCTTGCAAGAGGAATGCACCAATGACTTAGGGTGCACAGCGTTCCAGACCACAAGGGACGATGACAAGCAAACACCATCGATGGGAGATAGAGGATTCCTGATGTTAACGGTCAAGGAGCTCGTCAAAGATGGACTGGGCAGTTAGGTGAACCCGCTACCATTCCGTTCACCAAGAAGGCACCTCCCAAACAATGGAGAACATGCCATCTCTAGGTTCACTTCGCACCTCTGCGACCTCCAAAGGAACCGGAGACCAAAAACAACTTTGTGGCCTTCATCCAGAAGATATTCCTTACCGGCCACGCAAAACCAGCACCTCTAATAAAGAAAGGTGAAGAATGCTGGTACCTCCAATCATCTGGGGTCTACCACCCTCAGGAACCCGATCAAATCCGTGTATTGTTCAGCCCCAGTGCTCAGCTCCAGGGAGTCTCCCCAAACGACGCCCTATTTACTGGACTAGATTCGACAACTAGTCTTCCAGGAGTGTCGATCCGCTTCCGCAAGGAGCCAAAAGCCATCTCCTTCTGCCAAACACCAGGTGTCAGAGTGACAGGCTGTCACAACTGGCATACCTACAAGGGGATGCACTCTGTAGGTAAAACCACAGAGACAAAAGGACTGTTCTTCCATAAGTTCAAAAGGAAACAGTGCCAGAGACTTTCACCAAGAGAGAACCTGTGGTGTGCCCAGCTAACCTGGAGCAGTGCATCCACTTTGCATCTTTTGCCCAAGAACCTTGGCCAAGGGTCTTTGAAGCCAGTGATGCCAGCCGGTATCACATCGCTATGTGAACATTGCATTGTTATATTATGTTTGCATTGCACATATGTTCCACATACTTCATTATAGTGGTATCTCCAGATACCAGACGGGGAGTGTCATGGAACAAGAACCACATCTCTGTTTCACCCCCCCCCCTTTCCTTTGCAGCTTCTGCTTGTCACGTTCTCATTCCAGCTGCATGTATTTCGCTCTGTACACACACAGTGCCTGTGTGTTAGACACAGTGTTGCGATCCCTGTCTCTGCATTATGCCAGTGAGTTGCTACAGCAACCTCAGCCTTTCTATCAGAATGGGCTAGTCTGCCTTCTCCCCCTCTGCCTTGCCTACAGATGGTCTGTCCCCAGGCTATCTTGTTACCCAGAATACACTCACACTTCCTTTTCCACCTTCAACACTGGCTGAGTGAGTACGTTCTGTAATTGCTCTACTGGCAGGGCCTCATCCTTTTCACCTGCCCTTACTACAAATCAACCACAGAGAGACATTATTCCAACACAAACATCTCCTCCACAAGTGCCTGTCTTTATTGCCGCTTTCCCTAAATAAAGTGAAGAAAATATACAGGACTTGTTGTGTTTTGGAAAGAGGGCTGGGTTCATTCATACCTCCAGACATGACCCTGGATCCAGAATAGTACCCGTTGAATATTGACCAGGTCAAAGCCTTCGATAGGGTGGATCATGTATGTCTATCTTTTTAAAACTCTGGAAAGACATGCTTTCCCAGGAACCTTTATGAAGAAACTAGCTTTACTGTAATGAGGAGCTTACGGAAGACCGGTCCTTCATGGCTGGGATGGGGAATCTTTTCCCATAAGATCAGGCGTTAGACAGGGCCGACCCGCTGAGCCCTTTATACGTCTTCTCCATAGACCCCTTTTTAAGACACCTGGAGCAGAATAGTCGCATTCAAACCATACCCCGCATGAAGGGCATGTTAAGTGTCAAGTTTATGCAGCCGACATTTGAATATATGTTGCCTCAAAAGGGTATAAGCCAAGAAATACACAAGTAAATGTTTCTAACTACCTGGTTTATCAGGATAAATCTGCCATGGGGTTACGCAAAATTTCTGAGCTGCACCCCCCTGCCCGGCAGCCCAAGTGATCGCGCCCCCTCTGTCCTAGGACCCGGCGTCAAATGACGCCGGGGGGTCATGTGACATCACGTGACACGGCAGCGTTATTTGACGTGCACGTCATTTGACGCGGCGTTGTCATGGCGACGCGTCGCCGGAGAGCAGGTTAAGAGAAGTTACAGAGGCCTCCCCCGGCATTTAATTTAAATGCCTTGGGGAAGATGGCGGGGCCTTTGTAACCGCCGCGCCCCCTCTAGAACATCTTGCGTCCCCCTCCCCCCCCAGTTTGCACACCCTTGTCCATGAGTCCCTCTTGGGATTCAGGATACCGCCTGGGTGACTTTCCATGAGCGTCTATATATATATATATAAAAGCAAATGTAAAGTATAATTACATAGCGGATAGGAACTGCCCCCGAGGTTCCTGTGCTGGGATCTTGGAGACGATGGAGCCCCTCCTCCTAGAGTGCCCCTGCGCAGTGGAGATGTGGGAAGGCGTGGCCGCCTCATCTCTCCGCAGAAAGGGTTCTCGTGCCTGTTACCTGTGCGGTTGAACAGGTTATAGAGCGTGTAAAACAAATAAGACGGAGGGCGAGAAAGAGGTGGGGTATAAGGTCCTGGGAGAGAAGGTGTGCTGGGGTTCTGATATCAGTATGTCATTGAATTCTTTACATTGTGTAAATAAGATGTCATTGTATATTTTAATTGATTACATTTGCTGCTTTTGTATTGATATGTTTGTAAGTCTTTTTTTCCCTAAATACCCCAACATTAGATATAATCCCAGGACTGTGTGAGCCTGTCCCTGATGATGGAGTCACTGTACATTACAGGTGTCCTTGTCCCTCCCCCCACGCCACTCCCCTCTCTCTCCTCTTTGTCTCTCGCAGGGGGTGACACACACACACACACACACACACACCACGATGAACACAACGCCTGCTTTTCATAACGTCAAAACCCATTCACCTCATTTACTGTTAATGTTAAAATAAACATGAAGCAATTTAGAGCTAGTGTTCCAATTTCACGGAAACTTTGATGTTTTTTCTTCTCCAGTCACATAATTAAAGGAAAAAACTGCTAATGATATTAACTTTGTGCTGTGCTAATGACAGGCACAAGCGGCGCCAGAAATTGCTGCCATTAATAAGAAAAATAAAATATTTAAAAGGGAAGATCCATGGGCATCGTTTTAATAAAACCAAAATGAGGAAAATGAATTTCAGGGCGTCCGCGCCGACTTAACTCACCGCTGGTATTTTAAGCATGGCGTTTCTGTTATTTATTGCGTGTCTGAGACTGAGAAAAGAACGCGAGCGGCCGTGGAAGTGCTACATCAAGCGCTATTCCAGTCTCGCTGGTAGTATTTATCCTGCCGATTAGTCTGCTATCCCTGCTGTCCCGGAGTATATTATACATTAATATATTATACATTAATATGATGTTATACATTAATATGATGTTATACAGCACTGACACTGCTCTGCAGTTCTGTTCACAGATAGATTGTTTTCACACAACAGGTACCCTGCAGAAGCTCAATATATTCCCTTCCCTGTGTTTATCAAGTAACTCCTTCTGTTACACCATATAACCGCTCCCTATAACTCCTCCTATTACCTCATATAACCGCTCCCTATAACTCCTCCTATTACCTCATATAACCGCTCCCTATAACTCCTCCTATTACTCCATATAACCTCTCCCTATAACTCCTCCTATTACCCATATCCCCGCTCTCTATAACTCCTCCTATTACCCCATATAACCGCTCCCTATAACTCCTCCTATTACTCCATATAACCGATCCCTATACCTCCTATTACCCCATATCCCCGCTCCCTATAACTCCTCTTATTGCCCCATTTAAACCCTATTACCCCATATCCCAGCTCCCTATAACTCCTATTACCCCATATCCCCGCTCCTTATAACTCCTCTTATTGCCCCATTTAATCCCTATTACCCCACATCCCCGCTCCCTATAACTCCTCTTATTGCCTATTTAATCCCTATTACCCCACATCCCCACTCCCTATAACTCCTCTTATTGCCCCATTTAACCCCTATTACCCCACATCCCCACTCCCTATAACTCCTTTATTGCCCCATTTAACCCCTATTACCCCATATCCCCGCTCCCTGTTGCGCTCTCAGGCAGGATCAGTGCAAAGTTGACACTAAGGCCTTGGATACAGTAGGTGCGTGCGTGCCACGGAGCGCATGGCGTAGCGCGCGCCTGCTGCAGAGGCAATCCGTGGTCTGTGGGATCTGGAGGAGTAGATGCGATGGGGAGGCGTGTCAGAGGCATGCCCATGACGTCACGTGAGCGGTTCGCCCTCATTGGCTGAGCCGATCACGTGACCTGGCCGTCGCGCTCCATGGCCGTCCTCATTGAGGTGCGGCCTTTTGTTTGCGTCGCGCGGACTACGGACGCGACCTACGAAATAAATTCTCCACCCCGTATTCCAGCGACACCCCGAGGGCCACGTGTGGCACGTGGTGCTAAGCTGCCGGGCGCTTCACAGCGCACGCGTGTGAATCTGCTTGGCTCCGGCAGTGCGGGGGTTAAGCTGCGAGTAAACGGCGAGCCGTGGCACTTCGTGATCCTGCCGCTGCGTGGCGGACGCCGCTGTTTAATGGCCTTTGTTGAATAAAACTTTCCAAGATAACTAAAGATTGATGTGGATGTTTTCCTAACTGTATTTGTATCTTTTTTAATTAAATGCCATTTAACATAACATTAGATTAATTGGATAGAACAAAATGTTATTACACTGTCGCTAAAATCATAAACCGTCTGCCTGCAAAACGAGCGTTTGGGGCAGAGAAGAGACGGGGACGGTCTCAGAGGCGTCGCTTAGAGCCACACACTGACAGTCTGTTTTCCTCCTGTCCTCGCATCACACAGAGTGCAAGCTCTTCCGGAGAGGGGCTCTTATTCCTGTGTCGTATCTGCATTCCTTGTGTACTGTAGGATTATCTGTGAGGCACATTCAATGTGTGATTATATTTGAATGAGTGTGCCTATAATAGAGCACCGACAGTGTGCACAGCTCTGTGTATAGCATCAGCGTGATTCCTATCCTACAGAGCTTACACTCATATGTTGTTGCGGAGCCACTGAGAGATGTAGTGACTTGCCCAAGACCACTTCAAAGACCAGAACCATTCCAACACCCCACTTATCCCCCTGTTATCTGCTATTATCCCCTCCTGAGCTGCAGAGAGAAGAGAGAGAGCAGCAGAGGGGTAGGGGGTTGGGAGGGGGAGATGAGGTCACTTAGGGGATCCCCCAAACATCAGGCCCCTTATTATATATTCTATCATCTATGTAAGTATATATATCTTTATTTACATAGCGCCATCCATGTACACAGCGCGTCACCGCAGTGATACACGGGACGTACTAATATAACACATAATGGGAAGAAGCGCTTCAGCCATAAAAGTAACATCAGGAAAAGGAGTCCCTGCCCCGAAGAGCTTACAATCTAAGTGGTACTTCAGAAAATAATAATATAACACAAGGATTTTCTCTCTGATCACTAAATGGTTTTTAATTTCTACCTGGGTACAACCAGTGATGAATATTCGCCGATGTTGTGTACGTCTCACATATATTGTAAGATATTGCGCAGTAAATCCCCTCCTGCTGCTTTTACTCACCGTCAGCATTGGGAATCATATATTAACAAATACAAATAAACCCGGCTGGCTTTCTAATAAGAACTGTTTGTGCATAAAAAACAACCCTCTCAACGCAGTAATATGAGAGACCTGGAACAATCAGTAATTTCCATTCACTTGAATATAAATGATTGAATTGTTAACCGTGTGTTACCCAGCGCTTGTTATTTGGGGCATTGTGTTTATGGAGTAGAGTGGATAGACAGCGCTGTCATATTCCAAACGGCCACAGGAGGGAGCTCCTGCCTTTGATACAAAGTTGTTGCTGCACAGGGATCGGGTAACATTGTGACTCACAACCTGTGTTACTTACAGCAGGGCTGTCAAACTCAATGCTCAAGACCCCCCCCCCCCCCCCTCATCCCCCTCATCCCCCTCAACAGGTCAGGGTTTTAGGACATCACTGCCTGCGCCACTGATTGAGCCACTTGTGCTGTAGCAGGGATGTGCATAAAACCTGGCCTGTTGGTGCCCGTTGAGGACTGCGTTTGACTCCCCCCTCCCCCTGATTTACAGTCACAAGCACAGAATTTACAAAATGATTCTGAGGTTTAAAATCACCCAGGAGCAAATAATGATGCCAGGAACAACCCCCCCCCCCCCCTAAAGTAGCAGGGTAAATATGAGGACTCACCAGCTTTCTCTTGTTCACATGTAATGATGGGTTATTATTTAATGCAGAGCATTTCTCATTTGTTGTGATTATTTCCAGTGAGGACTGCAGCCGCACATTTCGAAACGCGTTGGGATCTGCGTTGGGTCAGAGCGCCGCGCCTCAGCCATGAGGACCAGCGGGGAAGGCCTCCTCGCCCTCCCCTGGCGGCTCAGGCTGAGCGATCTGCCCTCACAGCTCTGCTCTTCCTGTCTGATCAGAGCATGTGCTAACCATGAGGAGCCCAGGTGTGTGTGTGACAGGAGACACCTGGGGCATGATGCTTCTCCATCACTCGCCGTCAGAGCTACTTATTGGGATGGGGTATGATATGGGGTATGGCATATGATTGTGTGCAGCGTGTTCCATTAAAATCCTGTTACATTCCCGGTGTCGGCTCCTTGTGACCTTGGGCAAGTCACTTTATCTCCCTGTGCCTCAGACACCAAAAACGTAGATTGTAAGCTCCACGGGGCAGGGACTGTGTCTGTAACGTGCCTGTGTGCTGCGTGCAGCGCGCTGTACTGTCATTGTAACGCGCTTGGAGTCCCATCGGGAGAAAAGCGCTATATGAAATAAAGTTATTATTATGACAAAAAGTTATTATTAAAGGTTCTCTGTATGGGAACGTTAATAAAAAACAATTGCCATATAATAATTGCAGAAGCCTTGCTTTTATTTGTTTAAGCTTTCCCTGTGTATAGTAGAGTATGAAGTAGATAAACAGTATATCCTATAGAGCAGTGGGGCTCAACTCCAGTCTCCAAGCCCCCCCAACAGGTCAGGTTTTCAGGATATCCTAGCTTCAGCACAGGTGGCTCAATCAGTCCCTGCTTCAGCACACATGGCTCAATCAGAGGCTCAGTTTTCAACTGAGCCTCTGATTGAGCCACCTGTGCTTAAGCTGGGATATCCTGAAAACCAGACCTGTTGGGGGGGGGGGCTTATAGAGAATATGACAGTAAAACTCTGCAGAGTGCAGACGGGGGTTAATCATAATGAATAATTCAGTTCTGACTAACCAAAACATGCAGCAAAACATGATGCAAGGTTTGCACTGAGTAACTTATATGACCTGGACGTATGAGTGAAACTGCTTATCTTGTTTGTATATGACTCGGGTGATAAGGAATATGGGGCACATACAGTATACATGGGTGCACGGCCTTCCCTGAACTTCAGCAAAACATGTTCCCTTGCAAAGCTAAGAGAAGGACCTCTGTATACAAAGCACACAATACCCAGGCAGAAGGCTCGTGTAACACTTGGAGGCAATCCAAGCTAGCGCTTTATTTAGCAAATTCATTTTTTTTAACATAGGATTGAATCAGGGGGTCTTAGGAGCGGACCCCCATTAATTGTAGCTCAAGAGACCCCCTGCTTCCGGAGATACTTACCTCCCGTAGGGGGTGCCGGTAGCTGCACTGCTCGGCGTGCAGGGATCACGTGATAACGGCGTTTCCAGTCCCCCGCCCCCCCTGCCGGCCAATAGGAAGCCGTGACATCATCAGGTTCGGCTTCCTATTGGCTCGCGTGATGCGGGAGCTTTAAGCTTTGCTAAGATACTGACACCCCCGTACCGACGTCTATCTCCGGCAGCAGGGGGTCCCCGCAACTGAAATGAATGGGGTTCAGCTCCAGAGACGGCCTGCTTCAATAATATAATACTCACAGAATCAGTAATACTTCCCAGAGCTCTTCCTGCGGGTCCCTGCAGATCGTCACACCCTGTGATGGACACCATGGATTCACTTTGTATTAGAGACCTCACCAGTCTCTTCCTCCAATGTGCAGTATTTGGGTACATTTTCCAGGAAACGTCTGTTACTAATTGAGTTATTTGGTGTCTTTTCACGCGTTCCGCGGCCGTGCGTTTCGCTTCACGCCTGCCTGTCGCTCTCACTGCGTTCATCGCTTTACATATGTGTGTGTGTGTGTTTATCATTTCACGTCCTCACCAGACCTTTAAACAAAAGCCCGCGTCATCTTTCCAAGATAAGAAAACGTATAAAAAAAAAATGTAAAAAAATTGCGAAGACGGATGGAACTTTCTGAAACTCCCTGAATGTTTATGAAACGCACACCCCATCGATCACGCAATGACAGAAACCTGGAACAAGCCTTCCGCTCGGCGAGAGCTGCCGCGAATCCGCTGGGCTTTATAAATCTCGCCTTTTACCTGATGGAAACCACATGTTATTATGACGGAGATCTCGGCCTGGCCTCTTCGCCGGCAGAGAATGGGTTAACGCCCCCCCCCCCCCCCTCTTCCCCAGTACATTTTTACTATTTCTGTTCCTCTGGAAACTTGGAAGTTTTGGGAAAGTTACCAGCTCCCAGGTCTGGGACAACAGATCAAGTGACACCCAAAGCACAGACACCCTGTGCAGCCTCAGCACCCGTACCCCAACTGTCTCTGATTACCCATTCGGCACCGAGGGGGTTAACTAAATACTAGTGAGCGAATGGTTTGTTTTTTTTTGTTTTGCATTATTTTCTGTTTTAAGAAGTGAATGTGCGACTTTGTTCTGACAAAGATGGGGAGAGAGTCAGGACAGAGAGAGAGAGCGAGGGAAGAGAGAAAAGAGGGGGGGAGAGAGGAAAGAGAGAAGGGAGAGGAAATAGAGAGGGGGAGAGAGGATAGAGAGGAAAGGGGGGAGGGAGAGAGGCGGGGATAGAGGAGAGAGAGAGGGGGAGAGAAAAGAGGAAGAAGAAAGATAGAAAGGGGGGGAGTGAGAGGAGAGAGAATAAGAGAAAGGCGAGGGGAGAGAAGAAATAGAAATAGGCAGAGGGGGGGAGGTGAAGAGAGAAAGGGAGAGCAGCTTGTAAGCTTCACTCCCTCCCAGTCTGCACTCAAATTGTGAGTGGGTGTGTGACAAGTTTACCCGGCGATCACACGTCCTACAGCGTCTCAAGGCGACTGATAGAATAGCACTGCTTAGTAAATACGGGCCGTAGTGAGGCATACTATCTAAGTGCTCACTCACTGCGCATCGCACAGGGCGCTCACTCACTGCGCATCGCACAGGGCGCTCACTCACTGCGCATCGCACAGGACGTTATATCACTGCGTGTCACACAGGGCGCTCACTCACTACGTGTCACACAGGGCATGATCACTGCGCGTCACACAGGGTGTGATATCACTGCGCATCACAAAGGGCATGATCACTGCACGTCACACAGGGCGTGATATCACTGCGCATCGCACAGGGCGCTCACTCACTGCACGTCACACAGGGCGTGATATCACTGCGCATCGCACAGGGCGCTCACTCACTGCACGTCACACGGCGTGATATCACTGCGCATAACACAGGGTGGTGTATCACTGCGCGTCACACAGGGCGCTCACTCACTGCGCATCACAAAGGGCTTGATATCACTGCATGTCACACAGGGCGTGATCACTGCGCGTCACACAGGGCGTGATATCACTGCGTGTCACACAGCGTGATATCACTGTGTGTCACACAGGGCGTAAAAACACTGCATGTCACAAAGGGCATGATATCACTGCGCGTCACACAGGGCGTGATATCACTGCGCGTCACACAGGGCATAATATCACTGCGCGTCACACAGGGCGTGATATCACTGCGCGTCACACAGGGTGTGATATCACTGCGCGTCACACAGGGCGTAATATCCCTGCGTGTCACACAGGGCGTGATATCACTGTGCATCACACGGCGTGATATCCCTGCATGTCACACAGGGTGGGATATCCCTGCGCGTCATACAGGGCATGATATCCCTGCGCGTCACACAGGGCGTGATATCCCTGCGCGTCACACAGGACATGATATCCCTGCGCGTCACACAGGGCGTAATATCACTGCGCGTCACACAGGGCGTAATATCACTGCGCGTCACACAGGGTGGGATATCACTGCGCGTCACACAGGGCGTGATATCCCTGCGCGTCACACAGGGTGGGATATCACTGTGTGTGACACAAGGCGTAATAACACTGCAGATCCACTTACTACAAACCCCAAATAAATAACACCACAAACCCCTTTATTTTGCCTTTTTTATTCTTATTCTTTAGCGGTTTGAAGGTAAATACCCGCAGCGCCTCCTTTTCGTGGCGTTGCAGCGACGTTTGTGTCTTGCGCCGCAGTCTGCTAGGAACGGCGGTGACTTTCGCCGTCATCTTGGATTGGGCTGTTTTTCTCTCTAACAAAAAGCAGCCTCCATTGTGCAGCTGTATACAGTATACTGCACGTGTCACTGACCCTAATATTCTGCAGCAGGGAGAAAGTTTCGCGGCGGAAATTTCACAGCAATTACACTCCACTTTTTTTCAATCAAAATATAAAAATTATAAGGGCTCCAAATACTCACATGGATCATTAAGTGACAAAAACAACCGATGATTACAATGTACTGCCTGTTATTGCTGAATAAACACGTCGAGGGGAGAAGTTTGGGAAACTCAAAGTATTTCTCACTCTAGATGGATCGGTTAACGCTTCCATTTCCAGAGGAGCTGTACTAATAATATAATTCATATTTAAATAATAACTTTATTTTATATAGCGCTTTTCTCCCTGTTGGGACACACAGAGCGTCACAATTACAGCACAGCGAGCGGTACGCAGCACATAGGAATGTTACAGACACAGCCCCTGCACCGTAGAGCTTACAATCTGTTTTTGGTGCCTGAGGCACAGGGAGATAAAGTGACACCAGGTCACAGGGAGCTGACTCCGGGATTGGAACCAGGTTCTCCTGCTTCACACCGTGTGGTTATCAGTCAGTGTCTTCACTCGCTGAGCCGCTGCTTCTCCCTTTTTTAGACAGCACCCACTTGACGAGCAGATTATTAGATATATAGTATAGCAAATTCATGACGTGACAAGTTTCGGGGCTAAAGGACATTTCAGAAAACAGGCGCTTGCAATGGTGTAAGCGTGGTGGTAATAAAGGCGCCCGGAGCAGCACCACACCTCATCCCCCCAAACTCACACACCTACAAATCCACTGTCTTCTGATCGCAAAAATCATTTATTTTACAAGGCCTCCCTTCTTTCCTGTTTTGTGTCGGTGCTGTGGAAACATTCATACAATAAACTCTACCCGGCTGTTTAATTAACGAGGATAGAAATTCTTTACATCGAGTGCTGCACCCCGTTTTCTGTTAGGGCGCTTTAACCACTGGGTGCATTCAGCAATACTCGTGCAACAAAAATGTATTGTACTATCACACAACCTGTGGCGTTTCCTGTGTAGGTAGACACATGCTGCACGTACAAGGGTGCAAAGCACATTCATTCAAAGCCTTTTGGTATCGGCGGCATCCGAACGCCACTTGCCTTTTTGGATGATGACCGCGTGGTCACTTGCATGGTAGCGACCACGTGGTCACTTGTGGGTAGCGATCACTTGTTTGCAAGTGACCCTCTGTACACTTGTCCCCAGCACACACCGTGTGTATATACTGTTGTGTGTGTGTGTGTAAGAAGCTGACCACGAAGCCTCCCATGTGTCACCCACCAAATTATACAAGAGCAGCCACCACTCATTCAGAACACCTCGACACGGCAACGCAGAGTGACACACACGGGATATGACGCGTGTCACACCTCAGGGCAGAGCGTGTGTTTGAGGAGCAGGTCGTCAATTCTCAGACATATTCAGGAACATGAAGAGAAATCGGAGCACACGGTGGGAAAATCAAGCTCTGGTATGAAAGCCGGCTAATATCATTTCTGTGGCCGCTTGTATGCAATTACTATTGGAACTAAACAAGGATGTGCAATAATAGGCAATGAAATCAGAATTGTTGGACTGGAACTAATTATATTTTGTGCTGCTACTTGTATGATACGGATAAAGACAATATGATTATTCTTGATTCATTCCTTAAAACAAATGGAAATATTCTCTGCTCAGAAAATATATTCTTGGCTTTAAATCCTAATATATTCCTTCTAAAGCATACAGTTAAAGGTTTTATACTCTCAGGCGGCTATATATCTGTGTAAAGCTGGGCGTGTTGTGATGCAGAGGGGCCTGCAAAGCATTGACAGTGTGTGGGTCCCTCGGTCCATCAGTGTGTCGGTCCCTTGGGGTGTAGGCCACACGATGCGTTGGTCCCTTGGGGTATAGGCCACATGATGCGTTGGTCCCTTGGGGTGTAGGCCACTCGATGAATCGGTTCCTTGGGGTGTAGGCCACACGATGCGTTGGTCCCTTGGGGTATAGGCCACATGATGCGTTGGTCCCTTGGGGTATAGGCCACTCGATGCGTCGGTCCCTTGGGGTGTAGGCCACACGATGCGTTGGTCCCTTGGGGTATAGGCCACTCGATGCGTCGGTCCCTTGGGGTGTAGGCCACTCGGAGCGTTGGTCCCTTAGGGTGTAGGCCACATGATGCGTTGGTCCCTTGGGGTGTAGGCCACTCGGTGCGTCGGTCCCTTGGGGTGTAGGCCACACAATGCGTTGGTCCCTTGGGGTGTAGGCCACTCGATGCATCGGTTCCTTGGGGTGTAGGCCACACGATGCGTTGGTCCCTTGGGGTGTAGGCAACTCGATGCGTCGGTCCCCTGGGGTGTAGGTCACACGATGCGTCGGTCCTTTGGGGTATAGGCCACTCGATGCGTCGGTCCCTTGGGGTGTAGACCACTCGGAGCGTCAGTACCTTGGGGTGTAGGCCACTCGATGCGTCGGTCCCTTGGGGTGTAGGCCACTCGGTGCGTCAGTCCCTTGGGGTGTAGGCCACTCGGTGCGTCAGTCCCTTGGGGTGTAGGCCACACGATGCGTCGGTCCCTTGGGATGTAGGCCACTTGATGCGTTGGTACCTTGGGGTATAGGCCACTCGATACGTCTGTCCCTTGGGGTGTAGGCCATACGATGCGTCAGTCCCTTGGGGTGTAGGCAACTCGATGCGTCAGTCACTTGGGGTGTAGTCCACTCGGTGCGTCGGTCCCTTGGGGTGTAGGCCACAGGATGCGTCGAACCCTTGGGGTGTAGGCCACTCGATGCGTCGGTCCCTTGGGGTGTTGGCAACTCGATGCATCAGTCCCTTGGGGTGTAGGCCACTCCATGCGTCAGCCCCTTGGGGTGTAGGCCACATTGTGCATTGGTCCCTTGGGGTGTAGGCCACAGGATGCATCGAACCCTTGGGGTGTAGGCCACTCGATGCGTCGGCCCCTTGGCGTGTAGGCCATTCGGTGCGTCGGTCCTTCAGGGTGTAGGCCACTCGGAGCGTCGGTCCCTTGGGGTGTAGACCACTCGGAGCATCAGTCCTTTGGGGTGTAGGCCACTCCATGTGTCAGGCCCCCGGTGCGTCTGCCACTCAATGCGTCTGTCCCTTGGTGCATCGGCCACCAGGTGCGTCGGCCCCTCGATGTGTTGGTCCTGTAGTGTGTACGCTCCTCTTTGCATTGGTCCCGATTCCTCTGTGCGTCGGCCCATCTGTGCGTCGGTCCCCTGATCCCTCTGTGCGTCGGCCCATCTGTGCGTCGGTCCCCTGATCCCTCTGTGCATTGGTCCCCTGATCCTCTGTGCATCGGTGTGCGTCGGTCCCGATCCCTCTGTGCGTCGGCCCCCGATCCCTCTGTACGACGGCCCCTCTGTGTCGGTCCCATCTGTCCGTTGGCCCCGATCCCTCTGTGCGACGGCCCCTCTGGCATTTTATCAGCATCCATAGCTGTTACTTTTTCTCCCAGAGAACACTCACTTGAACTTTATTTTTGTTAAAACAATTAAAGAACTTGCACCAAGCACTGACGGATTATTTAATACAAATCTGGAACGACATCAGGCATATTGTGTTCCAGATACAACGTGGCGGCTCAGAACAGACGGTCCCCGAGACTCCGACGCGCGTTTCAGAATTTACATTTTCACAGCAGCAGCAAATGGAAAAAGGTACGAGAAAAAAAATCATATAAACCAGTTGTGCGCAGAACCTACAAATAGTCGTGTTCTTAATAAAACCTGTTTTCAGCCACTCTGCTCCCACCCCAGGGAGAGAGAACAGCTTGCAGATACCATCCGAGTTATAAAAAGAGACATTTCTCTCCGGTTTTCCAGAAATTGCTTTAATTTTAGTAAACGGAATAGTCTGTTGCTCATAGTTCATTGACCTGATGCTTTAGCTGCACCATCTGGAGTTTCGTGGGGTTGAATGGGACACCTAAGGAGTGAAAGAAAGCAATGTTTGTATAAATCGGCGGCTTAGAGCATCAGCCTGCAGAACCTCCTCACAAATAACGACTTCTCGGATGGAATTGGCAAACGCTCAGCTCCCCCACTACGGCTCTACACAACCGTTTGGCCTTTCAGTTGTAAACAACATGTACGCTCGGAATAACTCAGCTTCCCAGGTCGGAAGCAGAGAGGAATGCAGGGTTGTATCCCCTCGTTTCCCAGGCATATACTTCAGGCGAGAGCAGGGCAGGTGCAAACGCAGCCAGCACGCTGGATATAAAGCCTCAGGCATAGGTACGCTGAAGTTGCAATAAAGAGAAAGACCTCAGCCATGTAACATCATCGCCACAATCTACCTTCCTCACTGCCAAGTGTTTCTGACTCCTCTGGAATGGATGGGGTTAAGGTGTTCTTATACGCCAGAATGTATTTATGTATATTTTTATATGTATGTATGTATGTATATATATATATATATATATATATATATATATATATAGATAGATAGATAGAATCCACAGAAGCAGCCGGCACTCCACTTGCAAGTAGAAAAAATTGGGTGCTTGTCCCATAAAGCAATAATAAACCATACGATACCGTTTGAAGCACGAGATCAGGAGACAGCACTCTGGTAAGTTCGTGATCAAACTTACCAGAGTGCTGTCTCCTGATCTCGTGCTTCAAACCGTATCGTATGGTTTATATATATATATACACACATAGACTTAATGTGATAGCATAAGAAAATGTTTACCCGTACCATTAATAATGTCCCTTCAGTGACTGAGACTTGTTACCCTTTTCCGCTGTGCGCGGTCACTCTTTGCTGATAAAGCCGGTTCTGGCCAGTGAGGGGTTGATCGATAAGTTGCTCGTTTGTCCTTGTTGTGCGGAAGTCTTCTCTCCCGCTGAGAAAACCATTAACACATCATTTTTAGCAGAAATCTCTTTTTTTTCTTCCTGTAATGCAATTATATAAATATTACCTTTACAATTACTGCTAATTAGGCGTCTGCTTTAGAAAGTTGCAGCTCATTAGTCCTTACCTCCCTCCTATGTGAGTAGCCCATTAATATCTACATCCAGAATTAACCCCTTGGTGGCCAGTCGGAATGTCAGAAAAATGTGCCTGGAAATCGCCAGGAATGAAAGGGTAAGAATGGACGCACATTACCGATAACGTGGCACCCTTAAAATGATTATTTTTTTGACATATGATTGAAGCAGGGGGTCTCCGGAGCTGAACCCCTTTAATTTAAGCTCCGGGGACCCCCTGCTTCCGGAGATACAGACCTTCGTAGTGGGTGCCGGTTGGGTCACGTAATGAACTCTTTTCAAAGCGCCCGCTCCCCGCGGGCCAATTGGAAGCTGCGATGTCACCCGGTCCGGCTTCCGACTGGTCCATGTGAGCAGGGGCTTTAAACTTTGTTCAGAGACCGGAACCCTCTTTGGGGATCTGTATCTTGGGAAGCAAGGGGCCCCCGGAGCTGAAATTAATGGGGTTCAGCTACGGAGACCCCCTGCGGCAACCCTATTTAAACAAATAAATAAATAACAGAACTTGGATTGCCGCTTTAACATATCATCCTGTGTATTGCAGCATGTTACATTGTGCATAGCTTGTGAGACTGTAACATATCATCCTGTGTATTGCAGCATGTTACATTGTGCATTGCTTGTGAGACTGTAACATATCATCCTGTGTATTGCGGCATGTTACATTGTGCATAGCTTGTGAGACTGTAACATATCATCCTGTGTATTGCAGCATGTTACATTGTGCATTGTTTGTGAGACTTTAGCATATCATTCTGTGTATTGCAGCATGTTATATTGTGCACAGCTTGTGAGACTGTAACATATCATCCTGTGTATTGCAGCATGTTATATTGTGCACAGCTTGTGAGACTGTAACATATCATCCTGTGTATTGCACCATGTTACATTGTGCACAGCTTGTGAGACTGTAACATATCATCCTGTGTATTGCAGCATGTTACATTGTGCACTGCTTGTGAGACTGTAACATATCATCCTGTGTATTGCAGCATGTTACATTGTGCATTGTTTGTGAGACTTTAGCATATCATTCTGTGTATTGCAGCATGTTATATTGTGCACAGCTTGTGAGACTGTAACATATCATCCTGTGTATTGCACCATGTTACATTGTGCATTGCTTGTGAGACTTTAACATATCATCCTGTGTATTGCAGCATGTTACATTGTGCCCAGCTTGTGAGACTGTAACATATCATCCTGTGTATTGCAGCATGTTACATTGTGCACAGCTTGTGAGACTGTAACATATCATCCTGTGTATTGCAGCATGTTACATTGTGCACTGCTTGTGAGACTGTAACATATCATCCTGTGTATTGCAGCATGTTACATTGTGCATTGTTTGTGAGACTTTAGCATATCATTCTGTGTATTGCAGCATGTTATATTGTGCACAGCTTGTGAGACTGTAACATATCATCCTGTGTATTGCACCATGTTACATTGTGCATTGCTTGTGAGACTTTAACATATCATCCTGTGTATTGCAGCATGTTACATTGTGCATTGCTTTTGAGACTGTAACATATCATCCTGTGTATTGCAGCATGTTACATTGATCATTGCTTGTGAGACTTTAGCATATCATCCTGTGTATTGCAGCATGTTACATTGTGCACTGCTTGTGAGACTGTAACATATCATCCTGTGTATTGCAGCATGTTACATTGATCATTGCTTGTGAGACTTTAGCATATCATTCTGTGTATTGCAGCATGTTATATTGTGCACAGCTTGTGAGACTGTAACATATCATCCTGTGTATTGCACCATGTTACATTGTGCATTGCTTGTGAGACTTTAACATATCATCCTGTGTATTGCAGCATGTTACATTGTGCATTGCTTGTGAGACTTTAACATATCATCCTGTGTATTGCAGCATGTTACATTGTGCATAGCTTGTGAGACTTTAGCATATCATCCTGTGTATTGCAGCATGTTACATTGTGCATAGCTTGTGAGACTTTAGCATATCATCCTGTGTATTGCAGCATGTTACATTGTG